>NC_053389.1:303160923-303433423 GCF_905171765.1 Bufo bufo | reverse complement strand
GACGTTCTCTTTCCTCATCTTCTCCATTCAGACCAGACCGCCATGATGATTTTTCAGCCATCTCCCATGTCTGCAGAGATTAACAAACAGACATTAGTTTCCCACATTTCCATCATCTTCACATCTTCTGAACACCCTTTCCTGCCACCCCCAATACTGTGCCCGCTGTGCCCCCAATACTATACTACAGAAACAGTCCCCCTGGAAATACTACTACCACACAGATAGTGCCCCCCTCAACAATTATTGGCACACAGTGCTCTAAAAAAATAACTGCGCCCAGACACTAATAGTATAAAGATAATGTCCCCCAAAAATTATTGTGCTAAGCTGATACTGTGGCAGGGTGCCCCCCAAAGTAACAGGGCTCCCCAAAATAGAAATAATTCTCTGCCAGAGCACACTTAGTAGTAATAATGCCCCTATAGTGCCCATACTAGTAATCATGTTCCTCATAGCCCCCCAGTATTAGCAAAGCTCCGCATAATACCTCCTAGTACTAATAATTCTCCCTACAATATGACAGTACATGAAATACCCCCGCTTAGTGCCCGCTGTTGAGCTAATGTCCCCATAATGTATGCCAGTATAAAATACCCCTATATAGTGCCCCAGTAAATTCCCTCATAGTGCTCCTCTCCCTTCCCCATAGTGTCCCCCATAATATGCCAGTAAAAAATTCCCCTTCTAAGTGCCACCATATGCCCCAATAGTGCTCCACTCCCCCATAGTGCCGCTCTCCCCTATAGTGCCTACCATAATGTGCCAGTAAAAAAATGCCCCCTTAGTGACACCAGATGCCATAATGCCCCCATAATGTGCCAATAAGAATAAAGGCCCCTTTAGAGCCCCCACTTCCCCTTAGTGCCCCCAAATAATGCCCCTATAGTGCAACCAGATGCCCCATAGTGCCATTCTCCCCTATAGTGCCCCCATAATATGTCAATAAAAAAAAAGCCCCTTTAGACCCCCCAGATGCCCCCATAGTGCTCCTCTCCCCCATGGTGCCGCCCCATAAAGTTCCACCATATGCCCCAATAGTGCTCCACTCCTCCATAGTGCCGCCCTCCCCTATAGTGCCTCCCATAATGTGCCAGTGAAAAATGCCCCCTTAGTGCCACCAGATGCCATAATGCCCCCATGTGCCAATAAGAAAAAAAGGCCCCTTTAGTACCCCCACTTCCCCATAGTGCCCCCAAATAATGCCCCTATAGTGCCACCAGATGCCCCATAGTGCCGTTCTCCCCTGTAGTGCCCCCCATAATGTGTAAAAAAAAAAGCCCCTTTAGAGCCCCCATAGTGCTCCTCTCCCCCATGGTGCCCCCAAATAATGCCCCTATAGTGCCACCAGATGCCCCATAGTGCCGTTCTCCCCTATAGTGCCCCCCATAATGTGTAAAAAAAAAAAGCCCCTTTAGAGCCCCCATAGTGCTCCTCTCCCCCATGGTGCCCCCCAAATAATGCCCCTATAGTGCCACCAGATGCCCCCTTGTGCCGTTCTCCCCATAATGTGTAAAAAAAAAGCCCCTTTAGAGCCCCCATAGTGCTCCTCTCCCCCATGGTCCCCCCCCCATAATGTGCCAGTAAGAAGTGCCACCTAAAAAAAAAAAGAGTACCACCAGATGCCCCATAGTGCCGTTCTCCCCTTTAGCGCCCCCATAGTGCCAGCTCCCCCCCTCCAAAAAAAACAAAACAACAAAAATAAAATAAAAAATACACTGATACTTACCTCCATCATTAGCGATGCGATGCAGGCTCTTCCGGCCTGTGTCCCTGCTGTGTGCTGCCCGGCTCAGGCGCGTGATGATGACGTCATCTCGCCTGAGCCGGCCTCTGATAGGCTGCAGGCATTAGTGCCTGCGGCCTATCAGAAGAACAGGGGAGGGACACGCCTCTCCCTTCCCTGCCGCAGCACAGCACAGGCATCTGTATCGCTGTCCTAAGGACGGCGATACAGATGGATTAGATATGGAGATGAGCGCTTCCACAATGGAAGCGCTCATCTCCTAGTACTCCCACTGCCCCCCCGGCCCCCCCCACCACCGCCGCGGCCGCAATTACATCCAGGGCCGCGCCGCCTGTGGTGATTAAAAAAAAGGATTAAAAAAAAAAAATTTGGTTGGTTGTTCTAGGGGGGGTCCAGACCCGCTGGACCCCCCTTGTAGGTGCGCCACTGCTGATAGGGAACTTAGATTGTGAGCCCCATTGGGGACAGTAGGGTGCTAATGTCTGTGAAGGGCTTCAGAATATGTCAGCGCTATATAAGTGCATAAAATAAATATCCATGATTCCATATGTATAAGGCCCCATTTACACACATCCGCAATTCTGTTCCGCATTTTGCGGAACGGAATTGCGGACCCATTATTTTCTATGGGGCCGCTTCCAGGTCCGCATTTCCGTTCCCGAAGAAAAAAGAACATGTCCTATTTCGGTGTCTGTGTTTTGCGGATCCGTGGATCCGCAAAACACTTACGGGCGTCTGAATAGAGCCAGGTGGCCAGGGTCTATTTTCAAAGGTTCTCCATGAATTCCAGTTATGCCGCTGTAATGTATGCTATTTGTCTATGGCGACACTCACGTTTGATGTGTTTTAAAAAAACAAAAATATTAATTACAGTTCCATTTCATCAGATCAAATGAGATCAAGGTCTCCCTTGATTTTATGAAGAATCCCCCAAAATACATTATTGAGTCATGTTAATAAAGAACACAATTGTTGAAGTTTGTGCTATGCGACAAGATAACAGGGCCTTACGAAGACTCCATTTGTTTTTGTGTTACCACCAAGCCTCCTTGACTGTACTGACCCCAGGGAATGAAGGCCTGAGGTAGGACACCGTGATACTGCATTTCGTTAGAGCCACTAACACTCCCGTCTTCTGCTCTGGCTCCCCCAGTGGCTCACTGAAAGGGTCTTTTTCATGAACTTTCCCATAGGAATAGCTTTAGGAGTTGAAAGAATGCCTGTATACTGTTCAAACTATACAGTTTAAAAAAAAAACACTATAAAAATTCAATAAAATGGCTTAAAAATGATATAAAACTGGTAAATATAAATATAACATACTTTATGCATTCCTACAGTAGCCATTTGGATTATTGGATGCAGAAAGTGGTGATTTATGTTAGACTGATGGACTTTGATTTCACTATTTGTGCACTAGTAACTAGATGAGTCAAAGAAACATAAATCTATGATCTATCCAATGTCGTGCCACAATAAAACATGAAAAATCAATATGAGTGGAAATACTTGGTAAAGACATGGTAATTAGAGATGAGCACACTTTCAAAAATCCATTCAATATCCAAAATGTGAATTACTCTGATTCATTGTGAATCTTGAACTTGACAAATTATAAACATCACCATCCAATGAGATCATCAATGGAGAGAGACCTGAAGAACGGCTATTCCTGAACTGTAAGAATTATTCTCTTTCCTAGCGTAATTCTAATCTCCTTCATTACAAGCAGAAGTGAGACGACACAGAAAAAAAATTATCTTGAAAATTTATAGGATGGCACAGTTCTGCAGCTGCACCACGTTCTATTAAATCATTTTGCTAATAAAACACAGGCCTTATTATCCTGCCTGAGTGTTGGTCTCTGGATTGAGCTAAAACTATGACTTCAGTTAAATTCAACGTCCTACTGCCCCTAGATAACTGACACCTAAAAAACGTTTTTAGGGGTTCTTAAAGGGGTTCTGCACTCTGTTTTAACTGATGATCTATCCTCTGGATAGATCATCAGCATCTGATTGGCGGGGGGTCCGACACCCGGGACCCCTGCCGATTAGCTGTTTGAGAAGGCCGCGGCCTTCTCACTGTTTGTTTACCGCTGGCCCAGTGACGTCACGACTAGTATCAACTAGCGTGGGTGCGGCTAAGCTCCATTCAAGTGTACAGAACTTAGCCCCGCCCATGCTAGTTGATACTCGTCGTGATGTTACTGGGCCAGCGGTAAACAGTGAGAAGGCCGCGGAGCTGCTATAGCGCCGCTGCCTTCTCAAACAGCTGATCGGCGGGGGTCCCGGGTGTCGGACCTCCGCCGATCAGATGCTGATGATCTATCCACAGGATAGATCATCAGTTTAAACAAAGTGCAGAACCCCTTTAATGCTGGCTGGGCCTATCCCTGCTTATGGCATGGAGAAAAAGCTACTGTTGTCACTCTGTGACAAACATAAGCTCTCTCGGATTGTCCGAGGCACCCACAGGAAAGGGAGACCTCCTGGAAGAGATGGTAAATCTCTCAAGTGCCAGGGAGGCCTCCCAGTACCTCACAGAAATTTTCTTCTAGCTACTGTACAGTCGTGGCCAAAAGTTTTGAGAATTACATAAATATTGGAAATTGGAAAAGTTGCTGCTTAAGTTTTTATAATAGCAATTTGCATATACTCCAGAATGTTATGAAGAGTGATCAAATGAATTGCATAGTCCTTCTTTGCCATGAAAATTAACTTAATCCCAAAAAAAATCTTTCCACTGCATTTCATTGCTGTCATTAAAGGACCTGCTGGGATTATTTCAGTAATCGTCTTGTTAACTCAGGTGAGAATGTTGACGACCACAAGGGTGGAGATCATTATGTCAGGCTGATTGGGTTAAAATGGCAGACTTGACATGTTAAAAGGAGGGTGATGCTTGAAATCATTGTTCTTCCATTGTTAAACATGGTGACCTGCAAAGAAACGCGTTCAGCCATCATTGCATTGCATAAAAATGGCTTCACAGGCAAGGATATTGTGGCTACTAAGATTGCACATCAATCAACAATTTATAGGATCATCAAGAACTTCAAGGAAAGAGGTTCAATTCTTGTTAAGAAGGCTTCAGGGCGTCCAAGAAAGTCCAGCAAGAGCCAGGATCGTCTCCTAAAGAGGATTCAGCTGCGGGATCGGAGTGCCACCAGTGCAGAGCTTGCTCAGGAATGGCAGCAGGCAGGTGTGAGCGCATCTGCACGCACAGTGAGGCGAAAACTTTTGGAAGATGGCCTGGTGTCAAGAAGGGCAGAAAAAAAGAAGCCACTTCTCTCCAAAAAAAACATCAGGGAAAGATTGATCTTCTGCAGAAAGTATGGTGAATGGACTTCTGAGGACTGGGGCAAAGTCATATTCTCCGATGAAGCCTCTTTCCGATTGTTTGGGGCATCTGGAAATAGGCTTGTCCGGAGAAGAAAAGGTGAGCGCTACCATCAGTCCTGTGTCATGCCAACAGTAAAGCATCCTGTGACCATTCATGTGTGGGGTTGCTTCTCATCCAAGGGAGTGGGCTCACTCACAATTTTGCCCAAAAACACAGCCATGAATAAAGAATGGTACCAAAACATCCTCTAACAGCAACTTCTTCCAACAATCCAACAACAGTTTGGTCAAGAACAATGCATTTTCCAGCACGATGGAGCACCGTGCCATAAGGCAAAAGTGATAACTAAGTGGCTCGGGGACCAAAACGTTGACATTTTGGGTCCATGGCCTGGAAACTCCCCAGATCTTAATCCCATTGAGAACTTGTGGTCAATCCTCAAGAGGTGGGTGGACAAACAAAAACCCACTAATTCTGACAAACTACAAGAAGTGATTATGAAAGAATGGGTTGCTATCAGTCAGGAATTGGCACAGAAGTTGATTGAGAGCATGCCCAGTCGAATTGCAGAGGTCCTGAAAAAGAAGGGCCAACACTGCAAATACTGACTCTTTGCATAAATGTCATGTAATTGTCGATAAAAGCCTTTGAAACGTATGAAGTGCGTGTAATTATATTTCATTACATCACAGAAACAACTGAAACAAAGATCTAAAAGCAGTTTAGCAGCAAACTTTGTGAAAACTAATATTTGTCTCATTCTCAAAACTTTTGGCCACGACTGTATGTGTGGCACTGGGGCTCAATGATCAGACACAGTCCTGTCATCGACTAACGCATTTAGGAAGGGAAGCATAAAGGGAGCATGACCTGCCAAGAAAGAGGTGGCTCTTGTAAAAAAAAAAAATGGGGGGGGAATGTCTAGCACCCAAAAATTGTTACCGATGTGTGGCACAAACCAGCAGCTCCCAGATGTTCATGATTTCTCCTGCAGGAATTATAATGCAACCATACAGTCAGGTATCCAGTAGGCCTCTGAGACATCCATATGTCCAAACTGACGGCAGTTGTCTAAGGCAGGCAACCATTTATAACAGCAGAACCAATATTTTGTTATGCAAAGAAATAGTATCACAGATGAGCTCCAGATAGCTCAGCTACTGAATTACCTGTACATATGACTTTGGCATGGGTGACCTAGGATACAGGGTTGGTTAAGCGGCAGTTATGCACTGATTTGCTGGTTTTTAATTAAAGTGATCGTCCAAAAAAAGAAAAATCACATCTTTCCGGGCTCCTTTTTTGTCATGCAAGTTGGCCGCACTGCTTTTTATACTATGTAATGCACACTGGGCATCAGTAGTCCAAAACACTATTCTGCTTGTTTAGTTATTCACTTGGATTGGCCAGCACATTTTTTGTGAGCAGTGCTGGCCAATTTGAGGAAAATAGGAAATGACTTGGGTTACCACATGCATAGTGTTCGGTGTCTAATGCTCCTGGCTTCTGCTGTGATAAGATCAACATCTTTAGATGGGGGGACAAATGACTGCTGAAGCCAATCACAAGCTGCAGTGGTGACCTGCTCCCCTTGAGTCACTGACCAGTTGTCGGGTTTCAGGGATGCAGGATACCGCTGTGATTGGTTGCAGTGGTCAGGTGTCCCCCCGTCGACAGATGTTGACGATCAGGTAAGTATGATCTCCACTGTGGGTTGGCCACTCTGGGAGGTCTGTCTTACTCTTGGATAACCCCTTTAATAGCTGCTGTGTTTTGCTGTTGATGGAACCCTGTTATATCTAGTATTGCACTCTACTGTGTGTGGAGCGGAGTGTTGGCTTGGCTGCAGAATACCTAAGTGTGGTATCTCCTGTAGTTGCTGCACAGTGGGTCAGAATATTCTTAGCATAGGCAGGAGTCCCAGCAGGTAAGGGTGGGGTTCCATAGAATAAATTACTTTATTTGGCTATGTATAGCCTGGGGTAACCTGGGAATAGTCCTCTGTAGTGACCCTCGGGGATGTGAGAATAGGCCTAGCCAAGGAGTGAGTGGAAGGTGGTGTCTGGTGTAGTGTGCCATAACAAAGACAATTTAGGGATTTTTTTTTCCTGGGGTTCTCTGCAGTGAAGTCCAGATACCAGAAAAGGGGTTAAAGGGGCATTGGCAGGAAATCCCTTAAAGTCCATGCCTAAGTTTAACCAGCATAAATCAGGTGACATCTTTGAGGGCTCACTTACTCTACTCTCTGGTATGTGAACAAAACACTGAGATCAGGATACAACAACTGGGATACACCTGATAACCATTTGTTATCTGGTAACACAGAAGTGTCAGAAGTCAGACTTCTACCTATACTAGTGAAGCTACATAACATTATCAGATAGGAATACACCATGCCAGCAGAGTCTAGGAGAAAGATTTCATAACAAGCAGGTGACTGAAGTAATATCATCATCCATTATTACATGCAATGACTTGTAGCTCAATTATTCTGGCCCTGACATGCTATTGATTGTGCACCACAACCCCCACCACCACCACCATTTTTGGGGTAATTGTGGGAAATTACTTCACTTTTCCCTTGACTAGTATTTATAAATTTAATCACAGCTAAGACGATATCCCGTCAGAGGGAATAATAACCACAGGTGGTGTATAATCCAATAAATGTAATCACAGGGAACGACCTGTTTAAAACGTAGCCTATAATCTAATTTAGACATAAAATAACAAAAACTCCCACAAACATACATAGAAAAGAACAAAAAGAAGATATATCCTTGATGACATGGAAGATGATACTTGTGATCGTCCAGAAAAATACGGGTCAGAGATGGACGGTGTGGACAGAGATGGAGTCTGATCTGTCCCTATTCCTGGCCCTGGGCTAAGTAGCCCTGCCTAAGAACGGAATAGCCGCCCTGATAAGGACGATCCCGTATTCTGGAACCTCCTTGTGAAACCTGAATAGACCCTGTAATCCTGATGGTTCCCTACTGTGGGGTCTGCTCTAGGCACACAAAACAAAAAAACAAGTATAGATAACCAGTATAGAGAGCAACGGACCAACCACACTCATAGATGCTCAGTGGTGTGGGTGGAAGGCCGCCATCAATTATTATGTCATAAAGGATGCACAGGCAGCCAAAGATATGGCTATCTGTGACTGTGCATCATCAAATGGACGAAATCACTGTGTAGACCCCACACACCAGAATCGATGTGCGACGTCAAATCACCATGAGTCGCCGTTCACATTTGTACATATCAGTGTATACTTAAGATATATATACACGTACGGCACCAGAAGCACTACATATATCAGTATGCAATCAGGTGCCAGTGCTAGTATTTATAAATGTCACTCTCCTCCTGACAGGGTCGGTTTTTCACAAAATGTGGCCCTGGGCAGAATTAAAAGCGGGGCCCCAAATTCTGAAGTACTGTCACATTTATTCACTTGATGCAAGGAGGGAAGTCACTGCTGTGGCCCACGATTGGTTGCAGGCAGCGTCAAAATGGATGATGACATCCAGGGACCTGAGCAGAGGTCAGAGAGCACCGGAGCCAAGAACCAGTGTCAGGAAGCAAGTAAGGCCCAGTTCACACTTCAGTTATTTGGTCAGTTATTTCCATCAGTTATTGTGAGCCCAAACCAGTAGTAAAGGTAAAACGAAAGGATTTCCTCCTGTTCTGTGTTTTTGACCCCACACCTGGTTTTGGCTCACTATAAGGCCCCCTGCACACGAATGTGTGCACCCCGTGGTTGTACTGTGGGCCGAAATGCACAAACACAGTTCGTGGGGCAGCCGCAGCGGATCGCGGACCCATTGACTTGAATGGGTCCGCGATCCGGCCGTTCCGCAAAAAGTTAGGACATGTTCTATCTTTTTGCGGAGCGGAAGTACGGGGCGAAACCCCACGGAAGCACTCCATAGTGCTTCCGTAGGGTTCTGTTACGTGCTTCCGTTCTGCACCATTCCGCATCTCCGGAATTGCGGACCCATTCAAGTGAATGGGTCCGCATCTGTGATGCTGAATGCCAATGGAACGGCACCTGTGTAATGCGGATCTGCAAATGCGGTCCGCGATACGGCAACAGGAAGCACACGATCGTGTGCAGGGGGCCTTACTGATGTAAATAACTGAAGTGTGAACTCAGCCTTAGGGCTCATGCAGATGGCCGTTGCTCGTCTGCAATATATGGGCACTGACTGCTCACTATATCACGGATGCGGACCCATTCACTTGAATGGGTCCGCAATCCAGGAGGAGCAGTGTGGAACGGAGGCACGGAACCCCACGGAAGTACTGTGGAGTACTTCCATGGGGTTTTTCTCTGTGCCTCCGCACCGCAAAAAAATAGAACATGTTCTATTTATTTTTGCGGTGCGGACGAATCAAGGACCCATTCAAGTTGATGGTGCCCGTGCAGTGGGGACTTCAAACTGCAGTCCCCAATGCACAGAACGGCCGGGATATGTTTGTGTGCATGAGCCCTAAGTGTGCTTCCCTTAGCAAGTTAGCCCACATTCAAGATGGCGACCTGGCACTGAACATCAAATACCCTTTTTTTCACAGATATTTGAGTGCTGCCTTGGCCTTTTTTACACATATCTAATAGCACCGAGTCCGTGGTCTGCTTCAAGGAATTGCACCAGTTTGGATTTGTGTGCTGCTCTTCAACTTTTTTCTACATAGATAGATAGATAGATAGATAGATAGATAGATAGATAGATAGATAGGAGATAGATGGAGATGAGATAGATAGATACAGATATGAGATAGAGATAGATAGATAGATAGATAGATAGATAGATAGATAGATAGATAGATAGATAGATAGATAGATAGATAGATCTGTATCTATCTATCTATCTATCTATCTATCTATCTCTATCTCATATCTGTATCTATCTATCTATCTATCTATCTATCTATCTGAGATAGAGATAGACAGATAGATAGAGAGATAGATAGATAGATAGATAGATAGATAGATAGATACAGATATGAGATTAGAGATAGATAGATAGATAGATAGATAGATAGATACAGATATGAGATAGAGATAGATAGATAGATAGATAGATAGATAGATAGATAGATACAGATATGAGAGATAGATAGATAGATAGATACAGATTTGAGATAGATATAGATAGATAGAGATAGATTGGAGAAACTCCCCAATCAAAAAGACCGACAGATCCTGAGCCGATACAGACTGAGCGCCCACAGCCTATTCATTGAATCCAGGCGTCACCGACAGAGGTACATGCCCAGGGAGAGCAGACTATGCCAGCAGTGCGACCAGGAGGCCGTGGAGGACGAGGCTCATTTCCTGCTGCGGTGGCCCAAATACTCAGCAGTAAGGGAGACTCACTTCAGGAGACTGTCTGATCTCTGCCCAGACTTCACCTTCATGGAGGAGGAAGAGAGACTCTCCATACTGCTGGGGGAAGAGGAGAACACAGCGGCCACAGCAGCACAATATATTACTGCCTGCCATAGACTGAGAGGAGCCTGATATACCATGGACTCCTACACCCTGCATATGCCCCCATCCCCCAACCCTACCCAATTATTTCCCAATTGCTTTGGCAATGCTAAAATGTATTTAGTCCTGCCAATAAAGCTTATTTGATTTGATTTGATAGATATGAGATAGATAGATAGATATGAGATAGATAGATAGATAGATAGATACAGATATGAGATAGATAGATAGATAGATAGATAGATAGATAGATACAGGATCCTCAGCTTCCTCACCCAGCACAACATCCTCAGCAGAAGCCAAGCAGGCTTCATACCAAACCACCGCACCATGGACCACATCTACACCCTGCAGAGCCTCATCAAGAGCCATGTCCACAATACAAAGCATGGAAAGATATATGCCTGCTTTATGGACTTTAAGAAGGCCTTTGACTCAGTGTGGCATCCGGGCCTATTCCTGAAACTTCTTGAAAGCAGAATAGGAGGAAAAACATATGATGTCATCAGAAGTTCCTACACTGAGAACAGATGCAGCGTGAAGGTAAATGGGAGGAGAACGGCTTATTTCCGGCAGAGCCGAGGAGTCAGACAGTGCTGCAGCCTCAGTCCAACCCTGTTTAACATCTACATCAATGAGCTGGCGGCGGCTCTGGAGTCCTCCACAGCACCTGGTCTCACCCTCCATGACACTGAGGTGAAATTTCTCCTTTATGCAGATGATCTTCTGCTACTATCGCCAACTGTGAAAGGTCTCCAAGATAACCTGAAAATCCTGGAGAAGTTCAGTAACACGTGGGCACTGCACATCAATCCAAAGAAAACCAACATCATGGTATTCCAGAAAAGAAACCGAAAAGCAGCCGAGTGTCCTCCCTTCCTGCTAAACAACTGTCCACTTTCAGAAACCGACAGCTACACCTATCTGGGCCTAGAAATCAGCCAATCAGGGAGTTTTAAGAAAGCCATGGAAACACTGAAAGACAAGGTGAGCAAAACCTTCTATGCCATCAGAAGGCGCCTGTATAACCTTAAAACAACGGTGACCGTCTGGCTTAAAATCCTTGACACCATCATCGCCCCGATCCTCCTGTATGGCAGCGAAGTCTGGGGCCCAGACATATACCCAGACCAGGCAAAGTGGGACTCAGAACTATTCCACCTAGAACTCTGCAAACACTTTCTCCAGGTCAACAGGAGCACCTCAAACAGCGCCTGTCGAGCAGAACTGGTCAGATTCCCACTCTACTTTGCTGTCCAGAAGATGGCGCTATCATTCAGAGCTCATCTTCATAGCAGCAGTCCCAGCTCCTACCATCACAAAGCCTTGCTACACCAGGAAGCCCCAGAAAAACAAAGCACCCTGCAACAAGTCACCCAAACCCAGCCTGCCCAAGCCACCAACCAATATAGCCTGACAAAGAGCGAAATCCAGAGGACGATACACAAGAGCAAAGAGGAGTATATTAGCGTCTGGAGGAACGACATAAGAACATCCCAGAAGCTGACAGTATACCAGAGCCTGCAGAGGGAGTACAAACTGGCCCCATATCTGGAGAAACTCCCTAATCCAAAAGACCGACAGATCCTGAGCCAGTACAGACTGAGTGCCCACAGCCTGCTCATCGAATCCGGGCATCACCGACAGAGGTACATGCCAAGATAGAGCAGACTGTGCCAGCAGTGCGACCAGGAAGCCGTGGAGGATGAGGCTCATTTCCTGCTGCGGTGCCCCAAATACTCAGCAGTGAGGGAGACTCACTTCAGGAGACTGTCTGATCTCTGCCCAGACTTCACCTCCATGGAGGAGGAAGAGAGACTATCCATACTGCTGGGGTAAGAGGAGAACACAGTGGCCACAGCAGCACAATATATTACTGCCTGCCATAGACTGAGAGGAGCCTGATATACCATGGACTCCTATATCCCCACCCTGGATGTGTACCCATCCCCCAAACTTACCCTATACCCCCACCGTGGACGTGTCCCCATCCCCCAACCCTACTCAATTATTTCCCACTTGCTTTGGCAATGCTAAAATGTATTTAGTCCTGCCAATAAAGCTTATTTGATTTGATTTGATACAGATATGAGATAGATAGATAGATAGATAGATAGATATGAGATAGATAGATAGATAGATAGATAGATAGATATGAGATAGATAGATAGATAGATAGATAGATAGATATGATAAACTGTGTTCCAGGCAGCAAATAGTAAAAAAAAAAAAACAGCTACAGTGGCAGGGGTATTGGTGGTGGTGGGAAGGAGGGGGGGGGGGGGGGGGGTTTCAGGTCCTGTATATTCCCTGCAGGCTTTCTCCGCTCCTGTTTGTCCGGGGTATGGACTGTACAGCTGTACCTATTAGGGCACATCAGCTAACAAGCAGCCCTTGTCATTTATTGCAGCACAGAGAGGAGAGAGGGGCCGGCAGCAAATATGTCAGGTCATTAGAGGGTGACGTTCTGAACTCACCAGTACACCTCAGGCTAGAGGAGGCCATTACCTTCACAGTGCAGGGCCTCCGGTGAGAGAGAGGAAGGGGGCGGGACCAAGGTCTACCTGACTGCTGTGGAGCCTGTGCTGTCTGTGCTCTTCTCAGGTGCGGCCACCAGCTCTTTTCTACATGAGTCTGGGCAGCTTAGCAGGGGGCCCCATTTAGGGATGGGGGCCCTGGGCAATTGCCCTGTTTGCCCCCTAACGCCGGCCCAGGCTCCTGGAAAATATAAAAAAATCCTGTACGAACATTAGAACACAAAGATATTCATAGCAGAAGTGTCTTCACCAGTGATGTACATAAAGAACTAGGGAACTCAATGGCAAAGATAAAATTTTGTCCTTTTTCAGACGCTGTTTGACATTACCACATTGATGATCATGATAGGAGGTTTAGATTCCCATTTTCAAGTATTAAGATGAGCAAAGTTTTGTAAAATTAGATTCAGTCGATTCCCGAACTTTGACAACAAATTCGATTTGTTACAAATTAATTTGTCATGAATCGCAAAACAGGTATATCCAGGCCATTCTGCCTAATCATATTCATCCTACTTGGTGGCCCAATCTCAGTGTGAAGGCTTGGAACTTAAATTGCAGGGAGAGTGTATTGCCATGTGCATTACGTTCTAATGCACCCACATTCATAGTTTTGTAGGTACTGTGCCGTCAGTATTACAGGTGTAATTTATCGCCGTCTACATCACTGTGCAGTGCACCAAGATTCATAGCTAATCCCTTATGTTAAACAAAAAGAAATGCATATGGCACCCTTCAGTATGCTTTTTAATCCCTTCTGTTAGCTGTAGATTTACTGTGCATCAGTATTACAGGTCAATGTTACCATCAGGTTTAATTTATTGCTGTGGACTTAACCATGCAGTGCCCCCAATTCAAGTAGTGGCCCCATGACACAGTGGGGACGGTGGCTGCAGCAGTGGCAGTAACAGTGACAAAAGTGGCTCCATGAAAGAGCTGGAAGGGTGGTAGCAGAGGCAGTACCAGTGACAGTAGTGGCCTGATGACTGAGTGGGGAGGGTGGCAGCAGTGGCAGTACCAGTGACAATAGTGGCCCCATGACAAAGTGGGGAGGGAGGTAGCAGTGGCGTCAGCAGGCTATGTTCACATTACTGTTAATTTTTCCGTTCTTCTGATCCTACAGAAGAACAGAAAACTAAAAATAACGAAGCCTGTATTTTGAGCATCCATAAAGCCTCTTTCAGACAGTCAGTATTTGATCAGTAATTGTAAGCCAAAACCAGGAGTTGGTCCAAAACTGAGATAATATGTAATAGAAATAATTGCATCTCTTCTGTGTTTTGGACCCACTCTGGCTTTTGACTTATAAATACTGATGAAATATTGATGCAAAATACTAACCGTGTGAAAGAGGCCTTCTGCTCAATTTGCATTATTATTTTTTTTACTAATTACGTCCAAAATCAGTTTTTTTATCAAGGAAAAAAGTCCTGCATGGCCTCTTTCACACGGTCAATATTTGGTCAGTATTTTGCATCAGTATTAGATCAGTATTTGTAAGCCAAAAACAGGAGTGGGTCCAAAACAGAAATTAAATGTAATGGAAATATTTGCACCTCATCTGTGTCTTGAACCTACTCCTGCTTTTTGCTTACAAATACTGATCAAATACTGAACAAATACTGACCGTGTGAAAGAGGCCTTATGGATGCTCAAAATATAGGATACAAGAACAGAAAAATAAACTGTGTCAATATGGACAAACAAGGACAATAGTGGCCCCATAACAGAGTGGGGGTGGGGTCTAACAGCAGTGATAGTAACAGGTACAATTGTGGCCCCATGACAGAGTTGGGTGGGGTCAGCAGCAGTGGCATACATCACAAGATTGTGGCAGATCACAGTAGTAGCAGAACACAAAAACAGCAGTATGATTGCAAGGTCCATTAGCATATACATCCTTTTAAAAATGTAACATATACTTATCAGTAGGTTAAGAAGCCCCATTTTAGGAATAGCAATAGAGGCAGTAGGCGATGGCAGCATCAAAATGGTGGCAGCAGCATGTGGCCAGAAGTAACGGACCATTTTGCTGAATATTCCCGTGTGGCAGCACACTAAAGTATGATCATTAGTGCCAGAATGATCTATTCTGCTGCATCAGGCACCGGTGTCTGGAAATACGGGTGATTCATGCCTAATTCATCTTTATGAAGGTTAGTCTTTCAATAGTTTAGGAGGAAAGGCGAGTTTTTTTTAGGGGTAACTATGCCCCCCATAGCACTGAACACCTGCTATGATGCCACACGACTGGCTGGACAGGAAAGCATAACTTGCCCAGGTCCAGCAACTTTTCCAGGTCCACTGCGATGTTCAATGAGTACACACATTCTGTTGTCATTTTGTTGTCATTTTGCAATCACCTCGGTGATTGATTGCTGTTGAAACAAGTGATGAGGTGTAGAAAAAGCATCAGGAGTAATAGACAACATTAAAGTCGATGGAAAGGAATGACAGCTTCCTTCTGTTGATATTGTGGGCCGGTGGGAGATGCAGTGGTTGTTGTATCAGGCTATAACACAAAAAGAGTGGCATGGTTTTCCCATGCCACTAAATGGTGACCCTCCATGTATTCACACAGGCCAGTTGTGCCAACATTAGCACCCTGGCTCTGCCTCATCTTCTGCCCAAATATCCTGCATACAGCCACACTAAAGTCCCCCATGACTTTGTAAAAAATTCCCCAGCTCCCCAGATTGTTTACATCATCATCTACATCTGTTTGGTCGTCACTTTGGTCACCCTCTTGTACACGTTCCTGACATCTCGCAACATGTGCTACCGCCCAACTGTCATCATCGGTAGTTGCACGCCAAGTGGGGTCTGCAGGCCTCCTCTCCTCCAAGTCTGTGCTGGCCTGTAGCTGCTGACTGTCCTCACAAAGCTGAAAAGTGAAGCATTGCCAGTGGTATACATTACTTTTCTAGCAGAAGGAGCAGCAAACACAAGAGACAGGTTCAGGACAGGTGAGGGCACAGAGGCAGGTCCTGGGCCATGCCAACTGGTGTCAGAGGAACCCATAGACTTCTGGCTGTATCTGTCGTCACTTTAGATGATGTTGAAGAACAAGTCAACCATTCCAGTACAACTGGATGTAGGTCAAAACATGACCGCTGGATGACAGTGGCAGCTCTGGCCTGTTGTTGCTGCTGCTGTTGCTACCACCACCTCTTCTTCTGCTGCTACTTGTGCAGCTACAGCAACATTTTTTTGCAACTGCCCATTCCTTTGGAGGGCCCAGGCAACTGTCTGTTGGACATAGTGTATAGTAACTGTATCAGTAATGCAGGGCTGGGACAAGGTCAACCACCAACAGAGGCTGAGCTGCCCAAGTGCGCCCCCCCCCCCCAACTTGTGGAGTCTTTACTAAATACTTACTGTTGTAATCACACATAAATATGCACAGTTTAATGTACCAATTAACTATAGCTGTAAACAAATGCACAACCTCTTTAGATCCATATAAAGATAGAAATAAAGTGCAAAAACAAGTCAATAACCACATAATCTTAATATAAATAAACATAATCCTGTCAACAAGACAGAATAAAAACTAGCAAGTTTTGCATCAAAAACTGTATAGTTTTGTGGTCATTTATCTCCAAAGGAGTGAGAGCAAAATTCCAAGTGCAAAACAGATACGGGTGTAAATTACAGTGCAATTTTTCTTGCCTTCATTGAAGCAAATTGGTCAATCACCTTTGCTTTGCCATTGCATAGTCAATGGAAAGAATTGCAAGATTTGAAAGTCTCTCTTGTCCCATACTGGAGCGTAAATAGTTTTTAATAAGTTTTAACTTGCTGAAACTTCTTTCACATGATGCTACAGTGACAGGTAGAGTCAGAAATATACGCAACGCCGTTTCAATATTTGGATAGCAAGATGACATCATAGATCATTTGACAGATATCAATAACTGTTGCCGACATAGCCCCCCCCCGGGGCGTTCCTTGTAACTTTACCCCATCCAGAACCCCATCAGACCTCAGATCAGACGGAAAAGAATATTATCTTTATTTAAGAACTATCTTACTTCACTTCAGGGCAAAATCTCACGCTCTATCCCTGCTGGGGCCTTGGCTGGGTCGTGACACAGTGCTGTGCTGCTGCCTGCTGCTGCCCGCGCTGCTCCTGGTCTCCAGAGGGCGCACATGTGACCTGACTGCGTACAGCGCGTCAGGTCAAAGTGCGCGCTGTATGCAGCCAGTCAGGCAAGCGACTGAGCAGAGACCAGAGCAGCGGAGCGGCCGATCCAGGAGGCGGAGTGGGGAGGGAGCACGTAAGTCAGTGCCAAGTGCTCATTACTCCCTCCGTCCTCCAGCGCGGCCGGCAGCCCGGCAGGCGCGGCAGCAGCAGCGACGTGGTCAGTGGCCTGCCTGCTGCCCAGAGGCTGGGGAGCTGGCCTGCGCCCTGAGGCTGGAGCCTTCCCAGCCTCTGTGTCTGCCCGGCCCTGCAGTAATGTAACAGATTAAATCAAAATGTGACAGCAGTTGAACAAGATGTAAGGGGCGATATATTAGACCGCTCTTTAATAATAAGGCACACTAATTCTATGTAGAAACTAACAGATTAACTGCAAATGGGCCAGCAGTTCAACAAGATGCAGACAGTGATAAATTTGACCACCCTTTAATACTGAGGCTCGATAATTCTATAAATAAACTAATAAAATAACGGGGATTGTGGCAGAAGTTCAACAAGATGCAAGCGGCGATAAATTTGACCACCCTTTAATACTGAGGCTCAGTAATTCTATACATAAACTAATAGATTAACAGGGATTGTGGAGGCAGTTCAACAAGATGCAAGCGGCAATGTATTAGGCTGGCCTTTAATACTGAGAAGCAATAATTCTATGCATAAACTAACAGATTAACTGTGAGTGTGCCAGAATTTGAACAAGATGCAGACCAATATATTAGACATCCCTTTAATACTGAAACACAGTAATTCTATGTATAATTTAACAGATTAACATGGATTGTGGAAGCAGTTGAACAAGATGAACGCAACAATATATTAGACCACCTTTTCATACTGAGGCACAGTAATTATATGTAGAAACTAACTGATTAACTATGAGTGTGCTAGAAGTTAAACAAGATGCAAGCTGCAATATATTAGAGTGCCCTTTATTACTGAGGCACAGTAATTCTATGTATAAACTAACAGATTAACTGTAAATGTGCCAGCAGTTCAACTAGATGAAGGCGGCTATTTATTAGACCACCCTCTAATACTGAGGCACAGTAATTCTATGTATAAATTAATAGATTAACTGCAAATGTGTAAACAGTTCAACAAAATGCAAATGACAATTATAACCTGCCCTGTCCTTGCAGTCTCCCTATACTGTCCCAAAGCTCATAGTACAGTATTTAAAGACTCTCACCAACGATCTCCCTGCGCTGCCCCTGCTCTTTCCCTATCTAATATTTTACAATAAAAAGCTTTCTGAAACACAGCCCCTACCACACAGGCACCTATCCCATCTTTCCCTATGCTCAACTCACAGTGAAATAGTGGAGGCTGCGTGGGATCAGGCTTTTACAGGACAATGACATCACAGGGGATGGCTATCTGCTGATTGATTGGCTGGCTGCACTGCATTATGGGTCATATCACATTCCCAGGCTTCTTCCTTTTAATTTATAACACGTGCAGAAGCCATTTTAGAAATAATTTGATTTGTTACCATGAAGTGCGAGGTAATTCGGATTCGTGGCAAATCTGATTTTTCCTAAACTTTAGATCTAATTCGACTTCTGTGCCCCAGGATGAATTGTCAGGGTTCTGATGGGGCCCCATGGTTCTGCCAAAAGCCTCTGAGTATTAGACCATGTTGGAGACATGGTCTAACAGCTTGATTGTAATTGTTACACTGACAGACAATAATTTGGAATACTATGTACGGTATTGCTATATCTAAGTGATCAAAAGATCACTGCTTAAAGCACCCTGGGAGGATAAAAAAAGTTAAACTATGGCAGAATTGATGAATATATATCCCAAAAAGATACCAATAAAAACATCAACTGGTTCCACAAAAAAGAAGCCCTCATTGGGCTTGAAATGTGATGAGACAAAAATTTCTTCTTTTCCATAAAACATATTTTTAAGTATGATTGAGTATGATCATTTATTAAATTTTTTGATTATATGTTCGTAAAACATAACAAAGAGTTGACCTAGTGTAAAATAATTATAGCTACAAGCTACAGCTTGATTAATTAAACAAAAGACAATTAGCAAAAGCGAAAAAAGATTGTTTTACATTTATAAAAAATTAGAATTTCTAACTACAAACTATTGCTACTAGAGTCATACCTGCTTTTTCTTTTTTTTTATTAAATTGAGTGGTATTGTTGCTTATTAGTTGGCAAATTGGTCAATAATTGTTAATTATGAAATAGCTCAAACACCTGTAGGAAAACTGTTCTTAAATTAGGGAATCACTACTTATGCATTTATCTAAACCATACCTATATCTCTTTCCAGCCTTAGACTTTTCTTAAAAATATAATCTGAATTAAAATATAAATTCAAAATCCACCTTTTACTCCTGTATCAATGGTCTCCAACCAGGCCTTGTTCATGTCGCTCCAGCAATGAGGTGTCATCTAGGCTACGTGACCACATTAGTGAGGTGAAAATAGACAGTGATTGGCTGTTGTTGTCGACCAGTTCTACTGATACATCATCTCTGCAGTGAATTCAAGCAAAGTCCAGTTGGGGACCTATGAATTTTTGGTGCATGAAAGTGGGGGACCATAGCAGATAATCACATAAATTCACTTAACAGATCATCTCGGTAGCCGAATACATAAAGTATGGCAAGGGACCTTCACTGTAGGTACTGCCAGGGGCGTAGCTATAGGGGGTGCAGAGGTAGCAGTCGCTACCGGGCCCAGGAGCCTGAGGGGCCAAAAGACCCTTGTACCACATGAGAAGACACCTGTTTTATGGAAGGTGCATGCTGGTCAAATTACACCTCTGGCTGGAGGGAAGGTGTTAGGTCAAGAATTTGGCTTGGTGGGGGTGTGGTTTAAATTTTTGCTTCAGGCAGCAGGAAGGCAATGTGCTTCCCTGTCCCTGGCCACAAAGCACTGAGGGAAGGGGGGCCCAAGCTGAACTCTTGCACCAGGGCCCATGAACCTTTAGCTACGCCCCTGGGTACTGGTCAGCATGTAAAGTGGACCAGACTTTACTGAGGATATGTTTCAACTTTGAGTGGTATATAGAGCTCCACAGCCAAGGATTGCATAAGGAAACAGGCAGACACAGATCTAGTGTAGGCTGCCGGCTTTACTGTTTGCACTTAGAGCGACAAGCTTCTTGGTTATAATGTTCTTACAAAGAGGTATGTGGAGTGATGGAGACAAGCTTACATGGGGAAAAAAGCTTAACGGCTAGAACAGTCTCTCTTTGAGGGCACAAGGCTTGGTTAAGGAACCAGATTTGGAAACAGGCTTTTTCTATAATAACATTGATATTGTAATTGGTATTTTTATCAATAATGTTTTGATCAATTTTGATCAGTCCCCTTACATTGTAAAGATGATTTTCATAAACCTCTCAAATGTATGAATACTAATGCCCGAAGACTGACAAATAAAACTGGGGAACTGGAATTAGTGATGTGTGAGGAGGACTATGACATAGTGGGAATAACTGAGACATGGCTGGATGATAGCTATGACTGGGCTGTTAATGTACAAGGTTACAGTCTGTTTAGAAAGGATCGTCAAAACCGGAGAGGGGGAGGGGTCTGCCTTTATGTAAAGTCCTGTCTAAAGCCCACACTCCGTGAAGATATAAGTGAGGGACATGAACATGTGGAGTCGTGGGTAGAGATACATGGAGCTAAAAACAATAATAAACTACTAATAGGAGTTTACTATAAACCACCTAATATACCAGAGTCCACAGAAAATCTTCTACTAAATGAGATAGACAAGGCGGCAAATCATAATGAGGTGGTTATTATGGGGGACTTCAACTACCCAGATATAGACTGGGAAACTGAAACTTGTATATCTCATAAAGGAAACAGGTTCTTGGCAATAACCAAAGACAATTACCTCTCCCAACTGGTTCAGGACCCGACTAGAGGGACGGTCATACTGGACTTAGTATTAACCAATAGGCTTGACAGAACAACAGACGTGCAGGTTGGGGGACACCTGGGAAATAGTGACCATAAAGTAATAACCTTCAAATTATCATTCAAAAGAGCGTTTCTACACGGAGGAACAAAAATACCAAACTTCAAAAAAGCTAAATTTAGCCAACTAAGAGAGGCCATAGGCCTAACTAACTGGGACAAAGTCCTCAAAAATAAAAATACAGCCACAAAATGGGATATCTTTAAAAGCATCCTAAAATCTCATTGTGAGAGGTACATACCGTATTGGAATAAAAGGTTAAGGAACAAAAAGAAACCAATGTGGATAAACAAAACTGTAAAGAAAGCAATAAATGACAAAAAGAAAGCATATAAAACACTAAAACAGGAGGGTAGCACGGAAGCACTGAAAAACTATAAGGAAAAAAATAGAACATGTAAAAAACAAATAAAAGCGGCCAAACTAGAGACAGAGAGATTAATTGCCAAAGAGAGTAAAACTAACCCTAAAATGTTCTTCAATTATATAAATGTTAAAAAGTATAAATCTGAAGGTGTCGGCCCTTTAAAGAGTAATGAGGGGGGAGTCGCAGAGAGCGACGAGGAGATAGCAAAGCTGTTAAATATTTTTTTCTCCAATGTATTCACTGAGGAAAATAAACTGTCAGATGAAATGCTGAATGTAAAAATAAATTCCCAATTAAAAGAGTCCTGTCTGACCCAGGAAGAAGTACAACAGCGACTTAAAAAGATTAAAACAGACAAATCGCCAGGACTGGATGGCATACACCCCCGTATCCTAAGGGAATTAAGTAATGTCCTAGCCAGACCCTTATTTCTGATATTTGCAGACTCTATACTGACAGGGAATGTCCCACAGGATTGGCGCATAGCAAATGTGGTGCCAATATTCAAAAAGGGTCCAAAAACAGAGCCTGGAAACTATAGGCTGGTAAGTTTAACATCTGTTGTGGGTAAACTGTTTGAAGGTTTTCTCAGAGATGCTATATTAGAGCATCTCAATAAAAATAAGCAAATAACGCCATATCAGCATGGCTTCATGAGGGATCGGTCATGCCAAACTAATTTAATTAGTTTCTATGAGGAGGTAAGTTCTAGACTTGACAGCAGCAAATCAATGGATGTCGTATATCTGGACTTCTCCAAACCATTTGACACTGTACCACATAAAAGGTTAGTATATAAAATGAGAATGCTCGGACTGGGAGAAAACGTCTGTATGTGGGTAAGTAACTGGCTGAGGGATAGAAAACAGAGGGTGGTTATTAGTGGTATACACTCAGATTGGGTCACTGTCACTAGTGGAGTACCTCAGGGGTCAGTATTGGGCCAGTAAAATATAAATTTTCGCAGATGACACTAAGGGTACTTTCACACTTGCGTTTTTCTTTTCCAGCATAGAGTTCCGTCACAGGGGCTCTATACCGGAAAAGAACTGATCAGTTTTATCCCCATGCATTCTGAATGGAGAGTAATCCGTTCAGGATGCATCAGGATGTCTTCAGTTCAGTCGTTTTGACTGATCAAGCAAAAGAGAAAACCGCAGCATGCTACGGTTTTATCTCCGGCGAAAAAAACTGAAGACTTGCCTGATTGCCGGCATTTTTTCCCATAGGAATGTATTAGTGCCGGATCCGGCATTCAGAATACCGGAATGCCGGATCCGTCCTTCCGGTCTGCGCATGCGCAGACTGGAAAAAAGGTGAAAAAAATAAATGCCGGATCCGTTTTTGCCGGATGACACCGGAAAGACGGATCCAGAATTTCAATGCATTTTTTCCGACTGATCAGGCATTTTTAAGACTGATCAGGATCCTGATCAGTCTTAGGCCTCTTTCACACTTGCGTTGTTGGGATCTGGCGTGCACTTCCGTTGCCGGAGGTGCCCGCCGGATCCGGAAAAACGCAAGTGTACTGAAAGCATTTGAAGACGGAGCCGTCTTCAAAATGCTTTCAGTGTTACTATGGCACCCAGGACGCTATTAAAGTCCTGGTTGCCATAGTAGGAGCGGGGAGGGGGGTAGCGGTATACTTACAGTCCGTGCGGCTCCCGGGGCGCTTCAGAATGACGTCAGAGCGCCCCATGCGCATGGATGACGTGATCCATGTGATCACGTGACCCATGCGCTTGGGGCGCCCTGACGTCACTCTGGAGCGCCCGGGGAGCCGCACGGACGGTAAGTACACTGCTCCCCCGCTCCCCACTACACTTTACCATGGCTGCCAGGACTTTAGCGTCCCGGCAGCCATGGTAACCACTCTGAAAAAGCTAAATGTCGGGTCCGGCAATGCGCCAAAACGACGTTTAGCTTAAGGCCGGATCCGGATCAATGCCTTTCAATGGGCATTAATTCCGGATCCGGCCTTGCGGCAAGTCTTCAGGATTTTTGGCCGGAGCAAAAAGCGCAGCATGCTGCGGTATTTTCTCCGGCCAAAAAACGTTCCGTTCCGGAACTGAAGACATCCTGATGCATCCTGAACGGATTTCTCTCCATTCAGAATGCATTAGGATAAAACTGATCAGGATTCTTCCGGCATAGAGCCCCGACGACGGAACTCTATGCCGGAAGAAAAGAACGCAGGTGTGAAAGAGCCCTTACTAATGCCATCAGTTGGCATACGTTTTGCCTGATCCGGCAGGCAGTTCCGGTGACGGAACTGCTTGCCGGATCTCTCTGCCGCAAGTGTGAAAGTACCCTAAACTGTGTAAAGTAATTAACACTGAAGAGGACAGTATACTACTACAGAGCTATCTGGATAGACTGGAGGCTTGGGCAGATAAGTGGCAGATGAGGTTTAACACTGACAAATGTAAAGTTATGCACATGGGAAGGAATAATGCAAGTCACCCGTACATACTAAATGGTAAAACACTCGGTAACACTGACATGGAAAAGGATCTAGGAATTTTAATAAACAGCAAACTAAGCTGCAAAAACCAGTGTCAGGCAGCTGCTGCCAAGGCCAATAAGATAATGGGTTGCATCAAAAGGGGCATAGATTCCCGTGGTGAGAACATAGTCCTACCACTTTACAAATCATTAGTCAGTCCACCCACGGAGAACTGTGTACAGTTCTGGGCTCCTGTGAACAAGGCAGACATAGCAGAGCTGGAGAGGGTCCAGAGGAGGGCAACTAAAGTAATAACTGGAATGGGGCAACTACAGTACCCTGAAAGATTATCAAAAATAGGGTTATTCACTTTAGAAAAAAGACGACTGAGGGGAGATCTAATTATTATGTATAAATATATCAGGGGTCAGTACAGAAATCTATCCCATCATCTATTTTACATCAGGACTGTAACTGTGACGAGGGGACATCCTCTGCGTCTGGAGGAAAGAAGGTTTGTACACAAACATAGAAAAGGATTCTTTACGGTAAGAGCAGTTAGACTATGGAACTCTCTGCCTGAGGAGGTGGTGATGGTGAGTCTTTTTTCGGCCTTATGTACTATGTTACTATGTTACTATGTAAATGTTATTTTTCATGACCCATTACTTAATTTTGCTAATCATTCTCCTATTGATCACACATGTATGACCTATCATAAGTAGAGATGAGTGAATCGAAGCTGACAAAGTGGAATTCGATCCGAATTTCAGGAAAACTTTGATTCGCAACTAATGTGAATTTCCTCGCGCTTCGTGGTAACGAATCTCAATTTTCCAAAAATGGCGGCTACACATGTGAGGACTGAGGACATGGGGCAAGGAACTCTGGGAAGGCGGGATCACCCAGATTGACATGCCTGCATGCAGCCAATCGGCAGCCAGCCAGACCTGTGAAGGCGCTAGGGACAGCTATTGGAAAAACCTCTATGTTTAAAAAAAAAACACTGAAAAAAGGATTTATAAGTGCAGGGAAAGGATAGGGAGGAATCATTTCACAGCATCTTAGTGCAGGAAGAGAAGTCAGAAGGCGCTAGGAACATTGATAGGAAAGTGATTTACAAGTGCAGGGAACGATTATTTGGGGATCCAAATAGTTATTAGACAGCTTTATCATTACAGCTTTTTGTTATTGGGCTGCAAGTGCTATGTTGGAAAGCCTTTAGTGGCTTATATCTTAGTATCCTATTCAGTATGACAAGAAAAATATATGCATTTCACTTCTGCAGTTATTTCTGTTGAAAGCGGATAGTGATAACCGCAAAGTGAGGCAGTATGGTAGGGAATATAAAGGGAGGCAATTAGTGTGAATAGGTGACAGCTGGGAGAAGAAAAGGAGATGACAAAGTGAAACCAAAACAAAGAACATCATGCAAGAGGTACAGAAGAACGTCTGCCAGACTTCCTCAGAGAGCTGGTGGTGACACATTGCTTTTAAGGGGAGACTCATTTTACACCAGTATGTTCCCTCTAAGTGGGCGAGGTATGGTGTGAAGCTGTACAAACTTTGTGAGAGTACCTCAGGGTACACTTACAAGTTTCGTGTGTACGAGGGGCGAGATTCCCGTATTCAACCCCCAGAATGTCCCCCCACTCTGGGTGTTAGCGGGAAACTTGTGTGGGACCTTATGCACCCACTGCTAGATAAGGGTTACCACCTGTACGTGAATAACTTATATACTAGTATCCCCTTGTTCCAGTCTCTCGCCGCCAGATCCACGTCCGCTTGTGGGACCGTGCGGAAAAATAAACACAGCCTCCCTACCCACCCTCTCCAGGTACCTAACCCCAGGGGTGAAACCCGTGCCCTTAACAGTGGAAACCTTTTGCTGGTCAGATATTGGGACAAGAGGGATGTCCTTGTACTGTCCACAATTCACGGTAATGGCATTACCCCTGTCTCTGTGTGAGGTACCGCGGCAACGGTCTTCAAGCCCGATTGTATCGTGGACTACAAGTCCTCAAGCCATATAACCCCATGCGCAAAACCCGGCATGGTACAAAAAAGTTGCGGTCTACTGGGTACTTGTTGCCTTGTACAACTCTTTTGTGCTGTCCCAGAGCGCTGGCAACACAGGGAAATTCCTGCAGTTCAATGAGGCAGTCCTCAAGGCCCTGATCTTTTCTGACCAGGAAAGAGCAGGCCGGAGTACCTCTGGAACTGGAGGCGCCCGGATCGTCCCTGGCCAACACTTTCCAGATGTGGTCCCCCATACTGGAAAGAAGGGACGGTCGCAAAAAAAGTGAAGAGTGTGTCACAGGAGGGGGATACGGAAGGACACCACCATTCAGTGTGACACCTGCCCCGATCATCCAGGCCTCTGCATTGACGGTTGCTTCAGGGAGTATCACAATTCCATGGAGTACTAAATTTATAATCCCCTTCCCCAGTTTTAATTCTATTTGGCCACAGACAATCACCCAGAAAAGAAAAAAAAGAAAAAACTATGGCTCTCATGACCTAACCCCTCAGGTGAACACAGTCAAAAAAAATTAAAAAAAACGGTGTAAAAAATAGCTTTTTTTTACACTGTTTTTATTTAATTTTTTTGACTGTGTTCATTTGAGGGGTTAGGTCATGTGTTATTTTTATAGAGCAGATTCTTATGGACGTGGCAATACCTAATATGTCTACTTTTTTAAATTGATTTAGGTTTTACACTATAATATCCTTTTTTACTGATAGCCGGGTCCTGATAGCCGGGGATTTACTTTTTACTGATAGCCGGGTCCCTGCTGCATCCGCCGGCATCGCTGTCTGCGGTGATGCCGGCAGATTAACCCTTTCACGTGCGGCGGTCAGCGCTGACCGCGGCACGTGCGGGGTATACAGAGGGAGGGGGCTCCCTCTGACTCCATCGCCCCCCCACGCTGCACTGGCAGGGGGTCGATGGTTGCCATGGCAGCCCCGATGCCTTACACAGGCATTGGAGCTGCGAGCTTACGGAAGCCCAGGAGATCCAGCCTGAGCGCTGGGTCTCCTAGGCAACTGTCAGCCTCTCACTGCGTGAGAGGCTGACAGTTCGAATCAGTACAATACAGAATGTATTGTACTGAATTGAAACAGGGATAAAACCCTGAAAAGGTGAAGTCCCAAAGTGGGACAAATATAAAAAGTAAAATAAAGTGAAAAAAGTAGTTTTTTATAATAAAAAAATTAAAGTTTCAAGTAAAAATAAAAATCTACTTTTTTCAAAATAAAGTTAAAAAAAATTGTAAAAAATAGGAAAAAAAACATATTACATATTGCCGCGTTCGTATAGACCGGCTCTATAAAAATATGACATGATCTAACCCCTCAGGTGAACACTGTCAAAAAAATAAAAGAAAAACTGTGCTAAAAAAAAAACTTTGTCACCTTACATCACTAAGGCTGGGTTCAGACCTGAGCGTCTTTGATATGCGCGTTTAACGCGCGTTTTTGACGCGCGTTTTTGACGAGCGTTTTTTGCAATAGTAAACGCGCGTTTGACGCGCGTTTGTGTGATTGACTGCAATGTCCTATGGCCACAAACGCGCGTCAAAACGCCCCAAAGAAGCTCAAGTACTTGTTTGAGCGTAGGGCGTTTTACAGCGCGTTTTTCAGCGCTGTAAAACGCTCAAGTGAGAACCAGGGCCATAGGGAAGCATTGGTTTTCATGTGTTGAGCGTTTTACAGCGCGTTTGAACGCGCTGTAAAACGCTCAAGTGTGAACCCAGCCTAAAAGCGCAACGCCAAGCGATCAAAAAGGCGTTTCCCCACCGTCACCTCATCCCGCAAAAAATGAGCCCCTACCTAAAACAATCTACAAAACTATGGCTCTCAGACTATGAAGACACTAAAACATGATTTTTTTTTTGTTTAAAAAAGATTAGTGTATAAAACTTTAATAAATAAAAAAAAGTTTACATATTAGGTATTGCCACGTCTGTAACAACCTGCTCTATAAAAATATCACATGAGTTAACCCCTCAGGTGAACGCCGTAAAAAAATAAAAAATAAAAAACGGTGTAAAAAAGCCATTTTTTGTCACCTTACATCGCAATGTAATACCAAGCGATCAAAAAGTCATACTCACACCAAAATCATACCAATCAAACCATTATCTCATCCCGCAAAAAATGAGACCCTACATAAGACAGTCGACCCTACATAAGACCCTAAATAAAACTACGGCTTTCAGAATATGGAGACACGAAAAAATCTTTTTTTTTTTCAAAAATGCTTTGTTATGTAAAACTGAAACAAACAGCAGAAACAAGTAGTCATATTTGGTATTGTTGCATCCGTAACAACCTGCTCTATAAAAATAGCTCATGATCTAACCTGTCAGATGAACATTGTAAATAATAAAAAAGATAAATTGTGCCAAATTAGCTATTTTTTGTTACCTTGCCTCACAAAAAGTGTAATAACTCTTGTGGAACACCTAAAGGGTTAACGACGTTTGTAAAATCTGTTTTGAATACCTTGAGGGGTGTAGTTTCTAAAATGGGGTCATTTTTGGGTGGTTTCTATTATGTAAGCCTCACAAAGCGACTTCAGACCTGAACTGGTCCTTAAAAAGTGGGTTTTGGAGATTTTCAGAAAAATTTCAAGATTTGCTTCTAAACTTCTAAGCCTTCTAACATCCCCAAAAAATAAAATGGCATTCGCAAAATGAATCAAGCATGAAGTAGACATATGGGAAATGTAAATTAATAACTTTTTTGGGTGATATTACTGTTTATTATAAAAGTAGAGAAATTGAAATTTGGAAATTAGCAAATTTTTCCAAATTTTTGCTAAATTTGGTATTTTTTTATAAATAAAAATGACATTTTTTGACTCAATTTTACCAGTGTCATGAAGTACAATATGTGACGAGAAAACAATCTCAGAATTGCCTGGATAAGTAAAATTGTTTTAAAGTTATTACCACATAAAGTGACACATGTCAGATTTGCTAAAAATGGCCTGGGCCTGAAGGTAAAAACTAGCTTGGTCTTGAAGGGGTTAAAACCAAGAGAAAAGGTATCACCCACCTAATCCATTACTACTCAAACCGTTACAGGTTCCACCATATTATATGACCTGAATAGAGAAATAATTGGAAATCAATGTACTGATCACATTGTGAAAAGTCATTATCAAAAAATGCATGGTAAGAATCGATGTCTGAAATCTTTACATTTAACATCTACTTGTTGAAAAAAAATATGTCCTGAGTCCTGACCACATTTATTTAGAAAATTGCCAAGAACAAAACATTAGAAAAAGAAGAATGTTTATAGAAAAAGAAGAATGTTTACTGTGAGGATAGCTTCTAGACAGATCTTGTAGACCCTCTTTTTTGTCTCCGTAGAGGATAGCTGTTGTTTTTAGCTTCCCTTTTAACCATTTCACCTTTTGACCTTGTTTCTTATCTTTACAGAGACATTCCAGCGAACAGAGACAAGCAGTGGTGTATGTGGAGCTAAAATGGAACTGAACAATGAGGCACTAGACAGACATTCCCCCCCTCCTCCACTCCACAGGGCTCATTCTCCAAAGCTGAATGGTAGCACTAGATAAAAACATTAAAACTCAGGAAGTACTCATTCATTTCTCATGGAGAGAGAGAGGTAGAGATTTTTCCATAGAAACCTTTTTTCAGAAATCAGATTTTGCACTGGTTTGCAATCAAGTGAATTGTATGCTATTGATCAGTGAACAGGGAGTGAGGCTTATCATCATTAAATGCTGCCAGCAAAGCCATAGCTATAGGGAGTGCAGAGATAGCAGTTTCACCCAGACCTTGGTACCTGAGTTGACTCAAATGCAGCACTGCTACATAAGAAGAGTAGTGATGAGCGGCAGGGGTTATATTTGAATTTGCGATTTTTCACGAATATTTGGGTGAATATTCGTCATATATTCGAGAATTCGCAAATTCAAGATTATTTTCTTGATTGTGAAAAATCGGCAATGTAATATTAGTGTAATGCGTGCGAAATTCAGGCGTGGGTCACTCACTTTTGCCAAATTTTCCAAACTACTAGAAGATTCCTGAGACTGGAGAAAATAGTTGGCACAGCAGAACATTAAAAATGGCTTTATATGCAGTTAGAGTAGTTAGAGAAGTTAGAGAATATATTTGCGATTGCGCAAATCGGCACTAATGAAGCGAATACTTTGGCGCAATACGTGAAGTTTCACATTTTAGCAGGTCTGCATGTATGTATGGACAGCAGAACCTATCACACTACCTTACACACTGCACTGCAACAGCTACACTATATCAGGATATAACCTACACTAACTATCTGTATTATATATACTGTTGATCACGAATATTCGAATTGCGAATTTTAATTGCGAATATCAGCACTTCGAGAATTCGCGAACATTTAGAATATCGCAAAATATATTCGTAATCACGAATATTCACATTTCTTTAAAATACCAGTTCATATTTTAGAAGAATTTTATGCGAATTTTCGCAATCAAGAAAATAATGCCTGGACATCATGAATTCGCGAATTCTCGAATATATGGCGAATATTCGCCCAAATATTCATGAAATATTGCAAATTCGAATATTGCCCCTGCCGCTCATCACTAATTACAAACCGGATTCCAAAAAAGTTGGGACACTATACAAATGGTCAATAAAAACTGAATGCAATGATGTGGAGGTGCCAACTTCTAATATTTTATTCAGAATAGAACATAAATCACGGAAGAAAAGTTTAAACTGAGAAAATTTACCATTTTAAGGGAAAAATATGTTGAATCAGAATTTCATGGTGTCAACAAATCCCCAAAAAGTTGGGACAAGGCCATTTTCACCACTGTGTGGCATCTCCCCTTCTTCTTACAACACTCAACTGGGGACCGAGGAGACCAGTTTCTCAAGTTTAGAAATAGGAATGCTCTCCCATTCTCGTCTAATACAGGCCTCTAACTGTTCAATCGTCTTGGGCCTTCTTTGTTGCACCTTCCTCTTTATGATGCGCCAAATGTACTCTATAGGTGAAAGATCTGGACTGCAGACTGGCCATTTCAGTACCCGGATCCTTCTCTTACGCAGCCATGATGTTGTGATTGATGCAGAATGTGGTCTGGCATTATCTTGTTGAAAAATGCAGGGTCTTCCCTGAAAGAGATGACGTCTGGATGGGAGCATATGTTGTTCTAGAACCTGAATCTATTTTTCTGCATTGATGGTGCCTTTCCAGACATGCAAGCTGCCCATGCCACACGCACTCATGCAACCCCATACCATCAGAGATGCAGGCTTCTGAACTGAGCGTTAAAAACAACTTGGGTTGTCCTTGTCCTCTTTGGTCCGGATGACATGGCGTCCCAGATTTCCAAAAAGAACTTTGAATCGTGACTCGTCTGACCACAGAACAGTCTTCCATTTTGCCACACTCCATTTTAAATGATCCCTGGCCCAGTGAAAACGCCTGAGCTTGTGGATCTTGCTTAGAAATGGCTTCTTCTTTGCACTGTAGAGTTTCAGCTGGCAACGGCGGATGGCACGGTGGATTGTGTTCACTGACAATGGTTTCTGGAAGTATTCCTGAGCCCATTCTGTGATTTCCTTTACAGTAGCATTCCTGTTTGTGGTGCAGTGTCGTTTAAGGGCCCGGAGATCACGGGCATCCAGTATGGTTTTACGGCCTTGACCCTTACACACAGAGATTGTTCCAGATTCTCTGAATCTTCGGATGATGTTATGCACAGTTGATGGTGATAGATGCAAAGTCTTTGCAATTTTTCGCTGGGTAACACCTTTCACTGCCACTCTGAGAAGCTCTTTTTATACCCAATCATGTTGCCAATTGACCGAAATATTGTTAATTGGTCTTCCAGCTCTTCGTTATGCTCAAATTTACTTTTTCCAGCCTCTTATTGCTACTTGTCCCAACTTTTTGGGGATTTGTTGACACCGTGAAAATTGGAATCAACGTATTTTTCCTTTAAAATGATACATTTACTTGGATTAAACGTTTGATCTGTCATCTACGTTCTATTACAAATAAAATATTGACATTTGCCATCTACACATCATTGCATTCAGTTTTTATTCACAATTTGTTTAGTGTCCCAACTTTTTTGGAATCCGGTTTGTATATGTATATATAAGATAACTATCTAATGTAGTGTGGAAAGCACAGAGCACAGCAATGTCACTGCTCTCTCTCTCGAAACTTTAAAAAAACTGTAGAAAATGGCTGCTGGGGAGGTTCTTATATAGTAACGGGTAGGCAACTTTCCTATTGGTTGCTAGGGATGTTGCTAAGCTCAGACAAAGACATTGCAGCCTTCTCATTGGCCCAAAAGCAAGAAGAGAGGTTACTGATGAAAAGAAAAACTAGAATATTCAAAATTACGAATATATATCACTATATTCTAAATATTCGCGAATTCTCAAAGTGCCTATATTCGCGATTAATATTTACGATTCGAATATTCGCACCCAACACTAAAGAAGAGGAGTTTTATAGATGCATAGGGGTCCTGTTAAGCTATGTACACTTTACCTAGTATGTTATGTGTAGAGGGCAGGACCAGATTAAGTGATGTGCATGAGATCTACGGAAACAGCATAGCACAGCAATCCATAAATTCTGAGTAAGGGAAACACCACAGCTTTCTGTGCTACGTTGTATCCGTAAATGGTAGCTTCTGAAACAGTGAGTGTCGGATGAAGAACATTTTAGGGTTAGTTTTACTCTCTTTGGCAATGAATCTCTCTGTCTCTAGTTTGGCTGCTTTGATTTGTCTTTAACATATTCTTTTTTTCTTTATAGTTTTTCAATGCTTCCTCGCTTCCCTCCTGTTTTAGTGACTTAAATGCTTTATTTTTATCATTTATTGCTTTCTTTACAATTCTATTTATTCACATTGTTTTTTTCTTGTTCCTTACCCTTTTATTCCCATAAGGTTTGTAACTCTCACAATTAGAGTTTAGGATTGGTCATTTCTCAGGTTTGTTTCCCAGTATGGCCGTCCCTCTAGTTGGGTCCTGAACCAGTTGGGAGAAGTAATTGTCTTTGGTTATTGCTAAGAACCTGTTTCCTTTATGAGATGTACAGGTTTCAGATTTCCCAGTCTATATCTGAGTAGTTGAAGTCCCCCATAATAACGACCTCATGATTTTCCACTTCATCTCTTTCGTTTAGTAGTAGATTTTTTTGATCTCTGGTATATTAGAAGGCTTATAATAAACTCCTTAGTATTTTATTATTGTTTTTGCCTCCATGTATTTCTACCCACAGTGACTCCACATGTTCATGTCCCTCACTTATATCTTCTCGGACTGTGGGCTTTAGGCAAAGGTAGTCCCTTCCCCCTCTCCAGTTTTGATGATCCTTTCTAAACAGACTGTAACCCTGTACATGATTAAAAGACACTGTCACTATTGTCTTATGGCCCCAGCAACCTTCTTGACAGAAAGGCTCTGACAATGAACTCCATTAAAATAAGAACTTTCTTATTGTTGGTCACTCGAACAATTAAGGTGTTTTTCAGGACCCCCAAAAAATTTAGTCAAGGCCAATAAGTTATAAAAAAAAAGAAGCCTAACTCGCCTGTGCAGTCTTCTGCCATTCCAACTCTGCTGCTTTGGTCCTCCTGGCCGTGTGCGTATCCAGTCATGTGCCCAATGACTAAATTTGACCACTGCAGCCAATCACTAGCCTCAATGGTTAGTAAGGGTGATAGGGGATGTCATTGCTGTAGCACCTGACTGGAGTAGTGGCCACTCCTGCTCGGCTGCTCTCCGCTCACTTTGGTGGCATATTCTCCTCCCCCAGCGATTAGCAGATTTGTGGGAACGAACGCTTCCTTCCCGACTATCTGCTGTAATGTTGTCCCGGGACCTTTAGTAGTGGCCCCTTGTAGTCAGCCGTACAATCGTTCTCTTCAACTTAAATGTGCACTTGAAAGCCCAGGCATTTGGACATACAAACAGTCTTAATCCACGGTAATTAAGCTGAAAGCATTTGTGTCAAATTAAGGGGACGTTCAATTATTATTATTTTTTATCACGGTGCACCAGAAAAGAGAATAATATTCATAAGTAATTTGTCCCAGGACCTCACTATATCCACAATGTAATTAGCAACTGTCAGCTTATGGTCTATAATTATATTAAAGTAATAATATAATGAAGGCTGATGATAATAAAAAGTCTCTGGGTATGAACTGAAGCTCAGTCAGCAGCAGACATAAACCCAGTGGCATAGCTAGAAATGACTGGGCCGCACAGCAAATTTTTGAATGGGCCCCCCTCCCCCAGTAATTTTTTCGCAACCCCTTCCTTTCATGCCACCTCCATTCCTGTGGTTAGTAAAGACCAGGCCGGCAGCTGTTCCATCTGTTTTCTACACCGTCTATACTGTCACTGTATATGATTTCATTGTGTAATACTGTTGAGGGGGCCCTGACAAAATCTTTTAGTCCTCCTCCTCCTGGATGGGCCCCTTCTGGGTCAGGGCCCCAAAACAGCCGCTTCCCCTATAGCTACGCTTCTGGATAAACCCCTAATAAATGACAATTTTGTTATTTTACTCACTTATATAGCGCTGACATATTCCGCAGTGCTTTACAGACATTATCATTACTTGCTGTCTCCAATGGAGCTCACAATCTAAGATCCCTATCAGTATGTATTTCGAGTTTGGGAGGAAACTGGAGTAACCATTGGAAACCCACGCAAACATGGGAAAAACATACAAACTCCATGCAGATATTGTCATTGGTCGGATTTGAACCTAGGACAGCGCACAGTGCTGCAAGGTGTTATCCATGAATGATTTAAAATGGCAACAAGCAGCCTGTCCTAGAATGTGGGCTGGAATGGACTTGCAGAGGGGACAAGGCATCATTGCACTGCTCTACAATAGATGTCAATGATGTGATATGCCATCATGGCTGAGCAGCCTGACAGGAAAACGTACCAATTTGTAATATATGCAAGTGCCAGACTGTATCGTGTAGTGAGGTCCTGCCTGCTCACCTCCTAAGGGACCTCCGTAAGTGGAGGCAACTAGTTCTGCTCAAATTCTAGGATAGACTGCTTGTGGCCAGTTTAAATCATATCTGGAGAACCCCTTTATATGGACGCATAAAATGAAAGCCACTAGCCCCCATGGGCTCCTTTGTTAAGAAAAAAAAAACGGTGTAAGCATATAGTGCTCATGAGGCTTAAAAGGAAAGCCCTGTTGGACACTGCCGAACAGAGGCCAGAAGAACGTTTTTCCATCCATCTGTGTAATGAATCCTTTTAATGGGTGCATCACTGGAGCTTTCCCAGAGCAAACGGTAAACAGGCACTCCATATGCAGTGTCCCACTCAGTGATGGTAGTGGGCCCCTGTATAACTTTGGGTATATCTATACCAAATGTATTGAGGTATCAAGCTGTAATTCCTCAAAGCAGGCTGTTCTTATGTTATTACATCTATTCGCCCCTAGGTGGTGCTGGCACTAGGTCCTGCAGTCTCTGGCTCCATGTGAGATTTTGCTATTTGTTTTTATACTTTTTAATCACTGGATTATGTGCACCTGGTGTTTGATTTATTCCAATCATGTCTGATATATTATATATATTGCATAAAATGTACTTTTTATGAATTAATGACACTTTTAACTTTTTACGCAATTTTGTATGAATTTGGAAATGCAATTATGGACACTTAAATGAATTATTTTTTATATAATATGTATTTTTGCACAACTTTTGAATTATATTGAGAGATAATTATGTAATCACTAAATTTAATCATGTATGCTATAATAGCACTACATTTTGCACATGTCACTATGGCTTGATAAAGGCTCCATAGAGAGAGCTGAAACGTTGCTGTCACGTAGGTTAATAAACCAACCATTTTCTTCACAATTTTTTGAGTGCTGCTTTCCTTTTTTCAATATATATATTGTCACGGATGGTGTACAGGAAACAAGACAATACCATATAAACAATGTCTCTCTGGATCCACAACTAAGGAACAAAGGGAGACCCCTGCAATAGACCTGCCGCTCTCCCTCACTGCTCAGCCTATGCGAACACCCCAAAGGTGGATGGCCGCATATCCACGTTCCTCGGCTATCTATTACCTGAAGACCCTACAATAGTGAAGGGACACGACCACCGGCTCCCTACACTGACAAGGAGGGAGTCAGGGTCACCTGGATCCAGAAAGACAAAATCATAAATACATAAACAGCACTTATCTTGCAGATGACTGACGACTGAGGACTGAGGACTGGGAACTGGGAACTGGGAACAGCATGCACACACACACTCCAGGAAGTTGTATCAGCCGCACACTACTGCATTATGGGGAGGAACTTAAAGGGTAGCAATCATTCCAACTGCATGACAGCTGAGATAGACTAACGAGATGAGAAACTAAACCAAAACAAAGAAATTCAAGGAGGAGGATCTGAGAAGCTCCTGTGAGCGCTTCTCAGCTGTCTGGCTGTGACAGTACCCCTCCCTCTAGGAGTGGACTCCGGACACTCACAGCCCACCTTCTCAGGATGAGACCTATGGAAAGCCCTGATGAGACGAGAGGCCTTAATGTCGTCACTGGGACCCACATCCTCTCCTCAGGACCATAACCCTCCCAATGAACGAGGTACTGGAGGGAACCGCGGACAAGACGAGAATCCACAATCCTGAAATTCAAGATTTCCATCAACCATAATCGGAGGAGGAGGCAAAGGCGAGGGTACAATAGGTTGAACATAAGGTTTCAATAAGGACTTATGAAAAACATTATGGATCTTCCAAGTCTGAGGAAGATCAAGACGGTAGGCAACAGGATTGATGACAGACAGGATCTTGTAAGGCCCAATAAACCTAGGACCCAACTTCCAGGAGGGAACCTTCAATTTGATATTCTTGGTAGACAACCACACCAGATCACCAACATTCAGGTCCGGACCAGGCAAACGTCTCTTATCCGCCACACGCTTATATCTCTCACTCATGCTCTTTAGATTATCCTGAATCTTTTGCCAAATAGATGACAAAGACGAGGAGAATCTGTCCTCATCAGGCAAACCAGAAGAGCCCTCTCCCGAGAAAGTCCCAAACTGCGGATGTAACCCATATGCACCAAAAAATGGTGACTTATCAGAGGACTCCTGACGACGGTTATTTAAAGCAAACTCAGCAAGGGACAAAAAAGAACAACAATCCTCCTGATTCTCCGCCACAAAACAGCGCAGATATGTCTCCAGATTCTGATTGACGCGCTCTGTCTGGCCATTCGACTGCGGATGGAAAGCAGAAGAGAATGACAACCGAACCCCCAAGCGAGAACAGAAAGCCTTCCGGAATCTGGAAACAAACTGCGTGCCCCTATCAGAGACTATGTCTGAAGGAATCCCATGCAATTTGACAATGTGGTCAATAAATGCCTGCGCCAGCGTCTTAGCATTGGGCAAACCAGGAAAAGGGATAAAATGCACCATTTTGCTAAAACGGTCCACCACCACCAGAATCACAGACTTCCCCGAGGAACGAGGCAAGTCCGTTATGAAGTCCAAGGACAGATGTGTCCAAGGACGGGAAGGAATGGGCAAAGGAAGGAGAGGACCTGATGGCCGTGAATGAGGGACCTTGGCACGAGCGCAAGTCTCGCAAGCTGCCACAAAACCCTCAACCGACTTACGAAGCGCAGGCCACCAGAATCTCCGAGCGATGAGATCCAGTGTGGCTCTTGCCCCCGGGTGCCCAGCAAGGACCGTGTCGTGGTGTTCTTTAAAAATCTTGTGTCTCAAAGCGAGAGGCACAAACAACCTCCCAGGAGGACAAAGATCAGGAGCTTCTGACTGGGCTGCCTGCACCTCTGCCTCCAATTCAGGAAAAAGAGCAGAGACCACCACACCTTCAGCCAAAATGGGACCCGGGTCTTCAAAATTCCCACCTCCCGGAAAACAACGTGACAGGGCATCTGCCTTCACATTCTTAACCCCAGGGCGGAACGTAACAACAAAATTAAACCTTGAAAAGAACAAAAACCATCTGGCCTGTCTCGGGTTCAGACGCTTGGCTGACTCCAAGTAGGCCAGATTTTTATGGTCAGTAAACACGGTAATAGGGTGTCTGGCTCCCTCTAGCCAATGGCGCCATTCCTCAAAAGCCAACTTGATGGCCAACAATTCCCTATCTCCCACATCATAATTTCTCTCTGCGGAGGAGAGTTTCTTTGAGAAAAAGGCACACGGTTGCCATTTGGCAGGAGAGGAACCCTGAGACAAGACCGCACCCACCCCTACCTCAGAAGCATCAACCTCAACTATGAAGGGTAACGAAATATCAGGTTGTACTAGGATGGGAGCGGAAGCAAAACTCTCCTTGATATTAGAAAAGGCCTTACGCGCCTCTACCGACCAGGAAGAAAAATCTACCCCCTTTCTGGTCATATCAGTGAGTGGTTTAACAACAGAGGAATAATTCAAAATAAATTTCCTGTAATAATTGGCAAAGCCCAAAAAACGCATCAGCGCCTTCTGATTCTCAGGAAGCTCCCACTCAAGCACAGCACGGACCTTCTCGGGGTCCATGCGAAAACCAGAAGCGGAGACAAGAAAACACAGAAATTGGATTTCTGGAACCGCAAACACACATTTTTCCAGTTTCGCGTATAATTTATTCTCCCGCAGGATGAGCAAGACCTGGCGTAAGTGTTCCTTATGAGTCTTGAAATCAGGAGAAAAAATCAAAATGTCATCCAAATACACTAATACAAATTTTCCCATTAAATGAAAAAAAATGCTGTTGACGAAATGCTGAAAAACGGCTGGGGCATTCATCAAACCAAAAGGCATAACCAAATTCTCAAAATGGCCCTCAGGGGTATTGAAAGCCGTCTTCCATTCGTCTCCTTCTCTGACCCTAACCAGGTTGTATGCCCCTCTTAGGTCTAATTTGGAAAAGACTTTAGCCCCAACAACCTGGTTAAACAGGTCCGGGATCAGAGGAAGCGGATAAGGATCACGAATAGTGATACTGTTCAGCTCCCTGAAATCCAGACAAGGTCTTAAAGAACCATCTTTTTTCTTAACAAAGAAAAAAACAGCGGCAACAGGTGACTTCGAGGGTCGTATGTGTCCTTTTCTCAGACTCTCAGAGATATAAGCCCGCATAGCGACCCTCTCAGGTTGGGAGAGATTGTATAAACGAGATTTAGGCAGCTTGGCGCCTGGGATGAGATTAATAGGGCAATCATACTCCCTGTGCGGAGGTAAACCCTGAACTCCACTCTCAGAGAAGACATCCAAAAATTCAGAGAGGAAAGGTGGTACAGTCTTAGTAGAAACCTCAGAAACAGATGTTATGAGGCAATTCTCTCTGCAAAAGTTACTCCAACCATTTATTTGCCTCGCTTGCCAATCAATGGTGGGGTTATGTTTAGTGAGCCAGGGTAGCCCCAACACTAGAGGAGTAGGCAAACCGCTAAGGACGAAACATGACACATCCTCAACATGAGCATCACTCACAATTAAACGGATATTGTGAACTATGCCCTTTAATGATTTCTGAGAAAGTGGAGCTGAATCAATAGCAAAAACAGGAATATCCTTTCCCAAAGTGCATACCTGGAAACCATGAGTTATTGCAAATTGATTATCAATGAGGTTGACAGCTGCTCCACTATCCACAAAAATCTCACAAAAAATGATCTTGCTCTCTAGCGCCACCCTAGCAGGCAGGACAAAACGGGAACTACAAGCAAACGGAAAACCTTCAATTTCCGCCTCAACCCTGCCAATAGTAACAGACGGAACATTTTTAAATGATTTTTTCCTTTTTGTCTCTATTACTCCCAGAAAACTGCCTGAATCTCCTAGAGGGACAAACATTTGCCAGATGATTTATACCTCCACAACAAAAACAAACCCTCCCCTGCGGGCTGAATCTTCTATTGTCAGAGGCAATCAACCCCAGCTGCATGGACTCCTGCTCAGAAGGGGCTGACAGCGACTGAGACCCCTGTGCACAGAATGAGACCGCTGCACTGTCCCGGGACTGAGTATGACAGGAAGGAGAGATCTCTCCTCTCTCTCTAAGACGCCTGTCAATACGAACAGCCTGAGACATAGCAGAATCCAAGGAGGTAGGTCTTTCATGAAAGGCAAATGCATCTTTCAATCCCTCTGAAAGACCATAGCAAAATTGACTTCGGAGTGCAGCATCATTCCAACCCGTATCTGCTGCCCATCTCCGAAATTCTGAACAGTATATCTCTGCGGATTGTTTACCCTGGCATAACAGACGTAGTCTAGACTCAGCCAGAGCAATACGATCCGGATCATCATATATCTGACCCAGGGCTAAAAAGAATTCATCCACTGAACGAAGGGGCCGTGCCCCCTCCGGCAGCGAAAAGGCCCAGGATTGAGCGTTACCCCTGAGCAGCGATATAATGATCCCCACCCTCCGTTCTTCATCACCAGAAGAATGGGGAAGAAGGTGAAAATGGAGTTTGCAAACCTCTCTAAAACGCACAAAATTCTCACTACCCCCGGAGAACGTATCCAGGAGCGAGATCTTAGGCTCAGCACAAACTCCATGAACGCAAGCTGAACCGGTCACTTGAAACTGAGAAAAAGTCTTACGGAGATCAGCTACCTCCAAAGAAAGACCCTGAAAGCGTTCAGCCAAAAGTGAAACCGGATCCATGCTTGAGAAGGTTTTGGCGGCTGATAATGTCACGGATGGTGTACAGGAAACAAGACAATACCATATAAACAATGTCTCTCTGGATCCACAACTAAGGAACAAAGGGAGACCCCTGCAATAGACCTGCCGCTCTCCCTCACTGCTCAGCCTATGCGAACACCCTAAAGGTGGATGGCCGCATATCCACGTTCCTCGGCTATCTATTACCTGAAGACCCTACAATAGTGAAGGGACACGACCACCGGCTCCCTACACTGACACGGAGGGAGTCAGGGTCACCTGGATCCAGAAAGACAAAATCATAAATACATAAACAGCACTTATCTTGCAGATGACTGACGACTGAGGACTGGGAACTGGGAACTGGGAACAGCATGCACACACACTCCAGGAAGTTGTATCAGCCGCACACTACTGCATTATGGGGAGGAACTTAAAGGGTAGCAATCAGTCCAACTGCATGACAGCTGAGATAGACTAACAAGATGAGAAACTAAACCAAAACAAAGAAATTCGAGGAGGAGGATCTGAGAAGCTCCTGTGAGCGCTTCTCAGCTGTCTGGCTGTGACATATATATACAGTATATATACACATATCTGAGGGTTTGCTAATAATGGAGGTGTGGAACAGCACAAGTCTAATATGTAGCTGCCACTTTAGCCCCTTGGTCCTGATCAAGCTGAGGGAGTGTGGACTAAATCCTTACAGCTACCTAGCACAGACCAAAGAGTCAATGCACGGATATAGAGAAAGTCTAGTGGAGATAGAAGCAGCATTAGCTTATGGACTTCAAAGCACCAGTGACTGGGAGAAGCCTAAAAGCACCTGGACACAGCCAGATGACTAGGCGTAAAGTTGTCTATTACCACATGCCTCTATGGTCTTTATTGATCAGAGTATATGAAAGCATCATGTACAAATAATGGAGCAGAGGTTTTTGCCTGCCATTAGGGAGACCGCCCTGTGGATTGCTAATAAAGGGTACTTTCACACTTGCGGCAGTGTGATCTGGCGGGCAGTTCCGTCGAGTGTGTTTGCTTGCCAGAGTTATGCTAACGCCTGCTGGAACCAAGATAAAGTCTGTAAACTGTTGGAGGAACATTTAGTCAAGTAAAGCTGCTATTGAACTTCACACAAGGTATGGACTCAGTTTATTTACTTTTCTTTTGCACCTAACGGTGCTGGCGTCACAAACACCAGGGACCCTGCCACCAAGGCACCTTAACAAAAACCCATTCCACTCAGGGCACTTCAAACATCATCTGGCGGGATTCCCTGGACAAACAGAGAGTGCCCCGAAGGAAATGGTGCTGTCCTTCCCATCACTACACACCGGCCCAGGGAGGCTCTGCTAACTGTGTGTAAGCCAACTAGTAGCCCTATCAGCCCACCATGCCTCACGTGTTTCCCCTGCTGACCCGGCACTGCACATACACAATGTGAAAAGAGCCTTAGCATAATGCAGGCAGGACTCACACATTAGCTCCTCCATCTTGGCTGCAGTCAATGTGATGATGCCTCAGTATGATAGAAATTTGCTGCACATAGATAGCATTTTGTAAAGGGATAAAAGCAGACACTGTTCCGTGGATGTACCGCTTGTTCTTCAATAAAGGATTTTTGAGGTCAGTAAAATATAGCATAGACCTAACTCTTGGAGGAATTCTGGATTTATTACAGCTATTGTGTTTAAGATGAAATTACACTTGAAAAAATATTATTTTCCATTTTTGCATTCCTGAGATCCACTGGGAAATAAAAACAGTGGCGGTTCTGTACTAATGCTCACAATTAAAATGAATAGTTTCATGGCTGAGTTGTGGTTGCTTGATCTAGCTATTCAGATGAAATGTCTTGTTACAAAGAGTCTGCAAGTTAAAATCTCTCCCTCTGAAGCTCTTTATATCAGGGTCAGAAGGTTATTTAAAAAGCAGTTTGTGATGTCGCCTCGGCTGACCATAACTCTGAGTCCTCTACCTTCCTCTGCCCGTAACACTATTTGAGCCTGTTTTTTTTCCACTGTGATCGAATTAAATTCTATAACTCTTGCAGCGTGCCTGTAAGCAGCCGGAGCGTTAATATTTAATGATGAAAGATGTTTGTAATCACAGCCAGATCCCGTGTGTCTGGCTGTTTTATGTTCTGCCTTTGGGGTCGTGATGGTGAACTCAGGCCTTGGATTAACCCTTTTGCTGTTGAGTCATTCGTAATTATAAATCGCTATGACTACTGAGATAATGATTGTTAAATGGCTTGTTTTTTAATGTTTGGCAATAATCCCTAGTGAGGAAGACCCTCATTCTTTAAACTTACAGGGGTTGCCTCATCTAGATTGGTGGCATATCATCTTAGTCAAAGGCCATTTATGCCACTGCCAAAAAAGAAAGGGCATGAAGCTTACCTAGTGCCTCTGCCACTTCATTCTAGATACCACCAGGGAGTCACAGTGGTGGAACTCTTTTGATTAAATAAGGGAATTTTTTGGGGAATTTTACGCCTTGTCATTTTCTGGTTCCATGCCATTGAAGGTATGGTTTGAATGGCATGAGTATTTCTAAGAGATTTGCACAGAGGTATAATGAAGCAGATGTGGATCCGCTGTAACGCCTAATGCACGTCGTGAAATCCAACATTGGTCTTATCAAGCCCGATGAAAGGCACGAATTTGGGCCCGAAACGTTGCTATAACATGTACCACTGATGTTGAAAAATCATTTAAAGAATCAATTTTCTTGAAGATTATCTGGTGTGCTGTCTCAAACCAAATTTAAGCTGTAATGCCTAAGGGCGCCTACTGAAATTCGCTGCAGGGGAACTACCAGGCTACTATCTCTTGGAGTAGTCTCTGTTCAAGTGACCACTGACGCACAGAGTTCAAGAGAAGCTGGTGCAGAGCACCAAGGGATCAGGCAAAAGTCAGTGCCAGGCTGAGGTCAAAACAAGCAGAGAACAAGCAGAGGGTAAAATACCTTGTGTGCAAAGGCCCTGGACATACAGTAGCTGTCTATTGGTGGGAACATTTTGCAGGTAGTCTGTAAGAGCAGGCAGCACGGTAGCTCAGTGATGCCTTGCAGCGCTAGGGTCCTAGGTTCAAATCTGACCGAGGACAACATCTGCATGGAGTTTGTATGTTCTCCCAGTGTTTGTGCAGTTTTTCTCCGGGTAATCTGGTTTCCTCCCACCCTTTAAAGACATACTGATAGGGAACTTAGATTATGAGCCCCATTGGGGACAGCTTGACGCTAATGTATGTAAAGAGCTGTGGAATATAGTACAGCTATATAAGTGCATAAAATAAAAAAATAAATAATTAATCCACTCTGATTAAGTCATATACTTGGGGCAGGATGTGATGGACATTTCAGATTAGCTGCACTGTTGTGATACACTGTAAATGTGACAATACTTTATTAATGTATATGGCAATATACAGTCAGGTCCATAAATATTGGGACATCAACACAATTCTAAAATTTTTGGCTCCAAACACCACCACAATGGATTTGAAATGAAATGAACAAGATGTGCTTTAACTGCAGACTGTCAGCTTTAATTTGAGGGTATTTACATCCAAATCAAGTGAACGGTGTAGGAATTACAACAGTTTGCATATGTGACTCACACTTGTTAAGGGACCAAAAGTAATGGTACATAATAATAATCATAAGTCAAACTTTCACTTTTTAATACTTGGTTGCAAATCCTTTGCAGTCAATTACAGCCTGAAGTCTTGAACGCATAGACATCACCAGACGCTGGGTTTCATCCCTTGTGATGCTCTGCCAGGCCTCTACTGCAACTGTCTTCAGTTCCTGCTTGTTCTTGGGGCATTTTCCCTTCAGTTTTGTCTTCAGCAAGTGAAATGCATGCTCAATCGGATTTAGGTCAGGTGATTGACTTGGCCATTGCATAACATTCCACTTCTTTCCCTTAAAAAACCCTTTGGTTGCTTTTGCATTATGCTTTGGGTCATTGTCCATCTGCACCGTGAAGCGCCGTCCAATGAGTTCTGAAGCATTTGGCTGAATATGAGCAGATAATATTGCCCGAAACACTTCATAATTCATCCTGGGGCTTTTATCAGCAGTCACATTATCAATAAATACAAGAGAACCAGTTCCATTGGCAGCCATACATGCTCACGCTATGACACTACCACCACCATGCTTCACTGATGAGGTGGTATGCTTAGGATCATGAGCAGTTCCTTTCCTTCTCCATACTCTTCTCTTCCCATCACTCTGGTACAAGTTTATATTGGTCTCATCTGTCCATAGGATGTTGTTCTAGAACTGTGAAGGCTTTTTTAGATGTCGTTTGGCAAAGTCTAATCTGGCCTTCCTGTTTTTGAGGCTCACCAATGGTTTACATCTTGTGGTGAACCCTCTGTTATCACTCTGGTGAAGTCTTCTCTTGATTGTTGACTTTGACACACATACACCTACCTCCTGGAGAGTGTTCTTGATCTGGCCAACTGTTGTGAAGGGTGTTTTCTTCACCAGGGAAAGAATTCTTCGGTCATCCACCACAGTTGTTTTCTGTGGTCTTCCAGGTCTTTTGGTGTTGCTGAGCTCACCGGTGTGTTCCTTCTTTTTAAAAATGTTCCAAACAGTTGTTTTGGCCACGCCTAATGTTTTTGCTATCTCTCTGATGGGTTTGTTGTGTTTTTTCAGCCTAATGATGGCTTGCTTCACTGATAGTGACAGCTCTTTGGATCTCATCTTGAGAGTTGACAGCAACAGATTACAAATGCAAATAACACACTTGAAATGAACTCTGGACCTTTTATCTGCTCATTGTAATTGGGATAATGAGGGAATAACACACACCTGGCCAAGGAACAGCTGAGAAGCCAATTGTCCAATTACTTTTGGTCCTTTAACCCCTTAAGGACGCAGGGCGTACCAGTACGCCCTATTTCCCGAGACCTTAAGGACTCAGGGCGTACCGGTACGTCCTAACTTTAAATCGTTATTCCGGCGCCGCAGGGGTTAATCGGAACAGGATGCCGGCTGAAATCATTCAGCCGGCATCCTGTCACAACGCCAGGGGGGTCATGTGACCCCCCCGTATCGGCGATCGCCGCAAACCGCAGGTCAATTCAGACCTGCGGTTTGATGCGCTTTTTGCAGTATCTGATCGCGGGGATCAGAAACTTTATAATGGCCAAAATATATATATTTCACCTCCCCCTGCACCCCTGAATGATTTTAGCCCGGTGGGAGGTGCAGGGGGAGGGTTGCGGGCGGTGCGGGAGGCGGGCGGTGCGGCAAGCGGGATTGCGATCCCCCGCCCGCCTCCCCTTGAATAATCGTTGGTGGTTAGTGAGTATACCAGGGTGCCAGCACATTGCTGGCACCCTGGTATAAACGGCTGACATCTGTGCTGCGATGTCAGCCGTTTAACCCTTTCCATACCGCGGTCCGTACGGACCGCTGTATGGAAAAGGTTAACAGTGCAGGGAGCTCCCTCCCTCTCCCATCGGGGGGCTGCTGTGCCTTTGCAGCCCCCCTGATGGAGAGGGAGAGAGCCCCCAGACAGCCCCCCGACAGCCCCGTCCTTACCCTTCCCCGTCTGCGAAGTTCTGACCACTACTGAGCAGACGGGGAAGGTTCCCATGGCAACAGGACGCCGTCTCAGGCATCCTGCTGTCCATGGTGCTGAACAGATCTGTGCTAAAGGCAGAGATCTGTTCAGACAAAGTGTAAGTAAAATACAGTAAAAAACACTATATAGTGTACTGTACTGTATTATACAGACATCAGACCCATTGGATCTTCAAGAACCAAGTGGATCTGGGTCCGAAAAAAAGCAAAAAAAAAAAGTAAAAATCAAAAAACACATTTATCGCTGATTAAAAATGAAAAAAATAAAATTCCCTACACATGTTTGGTATCTCTGCGTCCGTTACGACCTGATCTATAAAACGGTCATGTTACTTTCCCCGCACAGTGAACGCCATAAAAATAAAAAAATAAAAACTATTAGGAAATTGAAATTTTGCCCACCTTACTTCCCAAAAAAGGTAATAAAAGTGATCAAAAAAGTCGCATGTACGGCAAAATAGTACCAATCAAACCGTCATCTCATCCCGCAAAAATCATACCCTACCCAAGATAATCGCCCAAAAACTGAAAAAAACTATGGCTCTTAGACTATGGAAACACTAAAACATGATTTTTTTTGTTTCAAAAATGAAATCATTGTGTAAAACTTAAATAAATAAAAAAGTATACATATTAGGTATCGCCGCGTCCGTATCGACTGGATCTATAAAAATATCACATGACCTAACACCTCAGGTGACCACCGTAAAAAATAAAAATAAAAACGATGTAAAAAAGCAATTTTTTGTCATCTTACGTCACATAAAGTGTAATAGCAAGCGATCAAAAAGTCATATGCACCCCAAAATAGTGCCAATCAAACCGTCATCTCATCCCGCAAATAATGAGACCCTACTTAAGATAATCGCCCAAAAACTGAAAACACTATGGCTCTTAGACTATGGAGACACTAAAACATTTTTTTTGTTTTAAAAATGAAATCATTGTGTAAAACTTACATAAATAAAAAAATTGTATACATATTAGGTATCGCCACGTCCGTGACAACCTGCTCTATAAAATGACCACATGATCTAACCTGTCAGATGAATGTTGTAAATAACAAAAAAAAAACGTGCCAAAAAATCTTTTTCTTGTTATCTTGCCGCACAAAAAAGTGTAATATAGAGCAACCAAAAATCATATGTACCCTAAACTATACCAACAAAACTGCCACCCTATCCCGTAGTTTCTAAAATGGGGTAACTTTTTTGGAGTTTCTACACTAGGGGTGCATCAGGGGGGCTTCAAATGGGACATGGTGTCAAAAAAAACCAGTCCAGCAAAATCTGCCTTCCAAAAACCGTATGGCATTCCTTTCCTTCTGCGCCGTGCCGTGTGCCCGTACAGCGGTTTACGACCACATATGGGGTGTTTCTGTAAACTACAGAATCAGGGCCATAAATATTGAGTTTTGTTTGGCTGTTAACCCTTGCTTTGTAACTGGAAAAAAAATATTAAAATGGAAAATCTGCCAAAAAAGTGAAATATTGAAATTGTATCTCTATTTTCCATTAAATCTTGCAACACCTAAAGAGTTAACAAAGTTTGTAAAATCAATTTTGAATACCTTGAGGGGTGTAGTTTCTTAGATGGGGTCAATTTTATGGAGTTTCTACTCTAGGGGTGCATCAAGGGGGCTTCAAATGGGACATGGTGTAAAAAAAACAGTCCAGCAAAATCTGGCTTCCAAAAACCATACGGCGCACCTTTCACTCTACGCCCTGCTGTGTGGCCGTACAGTAGTTTATGGCCACATATGGGGTGTTTCTGTAAACGGCAGAGTCAGGGCAATAAATATACAGTCTTGTTTGGCTGTTAACCCTTGCTTTGTTAGTGGAAAAAATGGGTTAAAATGGAAAATTAGGCAAAAAAATGAAATTCTCAAATTTCATCCCCATTTGCCAATAACTCTTGTGCAACACCTAAAGGGTTAACGAAGTTTGTAAAATCAGTTTTGAATACCTTGAGGGGTTTAGTTTATAGAATGGGGTCATTTTTGGGCGGTTTCTATTATGTAAGCCTCGCAAAGTGACTTCAGACCTGTAGTGGTCCCTAAAAATAGTTTTTTTGTAAATTTCTGAAATATTTCAAGATTTGCTTCTAAACTTCTAAGCCTTGTAACATCCCCAAAAAATAAAATATTCCCAAAATGCTACAAACATGAAGTAGACATATGGGGAATGTAAAGTCATCACAATTTTTGGGGGTATTACTATGTATTACAGAAGTAGAGAAACTGAAACTTTGAAATTTGCTAATTTTTCAAAATTTTTGGTAAATATGGTATTTTTTTAATGCAAAAAAATTTACTTTTTTGACCCAATTTTAGCAGTGTCATAAAATACAATATGTGACGAAAAAACTATCTCAGAACGGCCTGAATAAGTCAAAGCGTTTTAAAGTTATCAGCACTTAAAGTGACACTGGTCAGATTTGCAAAAAATGGCCAAATCCTTAAGGTGAAATAGGGCTGAGTCCTTAAAGGGGTTGTCCCACTTCATTAAATACGGTTACATTAAATCATTGCCCCCCACTGAACATTTCTTCCAATACATGTAATTAAAAAAATCTTAGCATTCAGCCTAAAAACGCTCCTTTCTCTCTCCTTTGTTTGTGCTGGTATCCCATGGATACGGCCACATCTCGCCGGCCGCATCCATGCTGCACCTGCGCACTGGTAACTATTGCGATCCTACAGCCGGCCTCTCCCTCACACTGTGAGCGCGCACGTCCCATAGTTTTGCGCGGGCGCCCAATCTTAGCAATGTATTACTGTTTTCTGGCAGCAGGAGGGAGCGCACGGCGTCATAGCAACCGAGGACGCCGTGCGCTCCCTCCTGCCGCCGGAATACAGTGATATACTGCTATGATCTATAAGAGAGTATCACTGTATTCCGGCAGCAGGAGGGAGCGCACGGCGTCATAGCAACCGAGGACGCCGTGCGCTCCCTCCTGCCGCCGGAATACAGTGATATACTGCTATGATCTATATGCTTTTTATCCGGGGCCAGGGTCCCGAATCAAACTATCACTGCCCTGAACCTCGCGACAAAGTCAGCAGGAGCCCCAGCATCTCCTCCTATACCTTGCCCGGCGACATTCGCAGCTCCAGCCGCCGCATCTGCAGAGGCAACGGGACGGGCTGTGACGTCATGCTGAGCGTCCAATCAGCTGGCGGCCATTGGACGGGACGCAGCATGTCCTTCTACTCCGGTCCTGTGGTAGTTCTTACCTCATAACCATAAGTGCTGTCGGCGAGCCGCCTGGGAGCTTCAGCAAGAGGCTGCTGGTGACCGGCGGGGCGGGCTTCATGTAAGTGACTTGGCCCGCCGCCAGTGCTAGTAATCTTCTGATGACAACCTGTGGGTGCAGTGTAGGGACATTACTGGGGGCAGTTTGGAAAGTTACTATGGGCACTATAGGGAGATTACTGGGTGCATTGAAGGGAGATTACTGGGGGCAGTGGAGGAAGTTACTATGGGCACTATAGGGAGATTACTAGGTGCACTTTACTGTGGGCACTATGGGGACATTACTGGGGGCAGTGGAGGGAAATTACTGTTGACACTATAGGGACATTACTGGGGGCATGAACATTACCGGGGGCAGTTGGGGGTCATTACTGTGGGCGTTATATAGAGACATTACTGCAGCCGGAATACAGTGATATACTGCTATGATCTATAAGAGAGTATCACTGTATTCCAGCGGCAGGAGGGAGCGCACGGCGTCATAGCAACAGAGGACGCCGTGCTCTCTGGTGCCCAGAAGGAGTCCAGGCGGCAATCCACAGATGCCCCCCACCCCATAAGTGCCATCCACAGATCCCCCCACCCCATAAGTGCCATCCACAGATCCCCCTACCCCATAAGTGCCATCCACAGATCCCCCCACCCCATAAGTGCCATCCACAGATCCCCCCACCCCATAAGTGCTATCCACAGATGCCCCCCCCCCATAAGTGCCATCCACAGATGCCCCCCCCCCCCCCATAAGCTGGGTAATAGGTCAGTGATAATATCAGACACCGGGAAAGCTGGGTAATAAGTCTATAAGACTTATTACCCAGCTTTCCCGGTATCAGATATTATCAGATACTTATTACCCAGCTTTCCCGGTGAACAATATTATTACAGACTTATTACCCAGCTTTCCCGGTGTCTGATATTATCGCTGACTTATTACCCAGCTTTCCCGGTATCAGATATTATCACTGACTTATTACCCAGCTTTCCCGGTGTCAGATATTATCACTGACTTATTACCCAGCTTTCCCGGTGTACAATATTATTGTACAACGGGAAAGCTGGGTAATAAGTCTGTAATAATATTGTTCACCGGGAAAGCTGGGTAATAAGTCAGTGATAATATCTGATACCGGGAAAGCTGGGTAATAAGTCTGTAATAATATTGTACACCGGGAAAGCTGGGTAATAAGTCAGTGATAATATCTGATACCGGGAAAGCTGGGTAATAAGTCTGTAATAATATTGTACACCGGGAAAGCTGGGTAATAAGTCAGTGATAATATCAGACACCGGGAAAGCTGGGTAATAAGTCAGTGAATATATCTATCTATATCTAGCACAGATCATATGGCTACTAGCTAACATGCATTTGGGCTGTAGTGATTTATTGTTTTTGCTGCACAGAATAGGTTTGTAACACAGGTTTTATGTGTAAAAGTGTATTAGAATGCAGGACAGCCACAAGTTACTACATTAGTTCACTATCATTGGTCAGTGGTCACTGAGTGATTCCCCAGCAGGGGGATGGGCTTTACATACTCTGCAGGCTCCAGAAGGATGACTCATCCACATGAACGAGCATGCAAGGACTGAGCTCTTAGAGTGAGTCATGAGGAGGCGTGGCCGGCCTTCACTCAACTGCCTGAGCCAAACCAGGAAGTTATCAGGACATCTACTGCTCGTAAGACTGAAAAAGCAAAGTGGGACAACCCCTTTAAGTGGTTAACAAGTGGCAGGCACATATGCAAACTGTTGTAATACCTACACCGTTCACCTGATTTCGATGTAAATACCCTCAAATTAAAGCTGACAGTCTGCAGTTAAAGCACATCTTGTTCGTTTTATGTCAAATCCATTTCGGTGGTGTATAGAGCCAAAAATGTTTGAATTGTGTCGATGTCCCAATATTTATGGTCCTGACTGTATATTATAAATGCGTTGCATTATGAACATGTGTGTTGGAAACGGTACTGAGGTTATACAGCCATCTAGTTTCCAGTTGCATTGTTACTATTGGATAATATGTGTGGGTAAAAAGGACCTTTTGGAACATCTAAATTAATTTGCGCAAGATCCTAAGAGCAACTATTAGCAGGATCAAATCTACTAAATTGATCCAGCTTAAAATGATACCTGTCTTGTGATATTCGGTTGTAGTGTTTCCATGAAAAAAAGACTTTTATTGTTTATGCATATGAGAGCTTGACTACACTAACAGATGGAACCTAGCCCCTTGGTGCACCTCAGCTTTCCATGGCTGGCCATGCTCCGAATGCAGTGAACCCCTAATATGCATAAACAATAAAAGTTTTTTTTCTTGTCACAATTGAATTTCACAAGACAGTTATCATTTGAATTAGCAGGATCAACTTTATCAGGCACTTTTTCTAGTTTAATAGGTTTGATCGTGCAGACCAGTGCTTGTTAAGCTGTAGAGAGCACAGTGTGAGCACATGGCTAGACAAGCATAAATAGAAGTACAGGCAAGCCAAATGTGTAGAATCAGGAGTGCTTGAGACTGTGACAGCTGAGAAGATGCTACTGGAAACAAAGGCAGCAATAATCCTGCATGTAGCTTGCTAGATAGTGAAAGTGATTAGTACTAGTCATAAAGGTTCAATACTTTAGGTCTTAGGCAGCATCACCAGACAGATGAATTTGGCATTGAGGTTGGAGCTGAGGGGTACAAAGAAGTTACATAGTCCATGCTTCTTGAAAATAGCCAAGGCTTGTATGAGAAACCTTTAACCAAGACCCGTTAGATTAAAGTCTGTGAGCAACAGTGTGTCAAAGCCTGTATGCAGTTCTATGTGTCATGACTGAGAAGAGTGTTCCCAGTGTTTGTGAGGATGGGGAAACTACAACCTGGGAGCACCTGTTTTAGTCTAGGAGGAGCAGGCAGGAACAGCAATGCTTCGGCCAATACAACGCTCAGTGCGGCTGAAGAGGAATCTGTACTCCCATACACATAGCTGTATGGGGGAAGGGAATCTAAAACACAATAGGCACCTGAACTTATTTTGCAAAGACATAGTGGAAAAAATAAAGTATATTACAAAAAAAACATTAGATTTGTTTTTAATAAAGTATATTCCAAGGTTTAGGTACACTTTAAATATCTGTTAGCCCTAACTAAGCCTGTGCCCTCTTTGAGAGATTGTAACCACTAAGGCTGTTGCCTATAAAAAGACTGTTGGAACCCCAAGCATGTTGACCCATGAGAAACAAGTGAAAACTGTGTTCCACCTTCTTCCACCCTAGAATGTGGAGAGACAGATACCATTTAGGGCCAACAGGATTCTGTGTGTAAGGTCTGACCCCCTTAAAACCTGTCTATCAATAGGCAGTTGTGTAGGCACTTGGTATGTTATGGTATATTTTATTATCAATATTGTTATTAGCAGTAGTACTGTAGTAGATACTGCACTGTATGGCAGTATTATGTTGATAGTGAATGGCTCTTTAATCTGGGCATTAAAATAACATAAGAATTATGGTAAATGTAAGTCACTGTATTCAACCTCCCAAGTTTGGAAGAATGTAAAGAGGGGCAATTCTTGAGTTGCATGTAAGGAATGGTGGCCCATCTGTTCCCCCACACAAAAATAGTGCCTCTTTGTGTTATCACAGTATCATTTGTGTTTGTGTGATACAAAATAATAGCATGCCCATACAGCAAGGATGCCCCTTAGTGCTGCCACATTTAATGTCTCCTGAACATCTTCAACACACTAGTGATGGCCTTAGGGTTTCCCCATACATTAAGGATGCCCACTTAGTTCCCTTATCACAATAGTGATGCCCTTATTGTTTCTCACACAGTAATGATGCTCCACTAATGCTCTCAGATTATAATGATGGCCACTTAGAGCCTCTTAAAGCCCATTTACAGGAAAAATCTCCCCTAAGTGTCCCCTCAAAGTAAAGATGCTTGCTTAGTCACCAACACAAAAATAGTGCCCCTGGTGATGCACACTTAGTTCCTTCACACAGTAGCATGAACCCTTAGTGCTTCCATACACAGCCTGATAAGCCTCGCAGTGCTTCCAAACAGTTTGATATCCCATTAGTGCTTCCCCACACAGATACCCTTTTAGTGCTTCCAAAATGAATGTTCATCTAACCACTGTAAGCATCCTTGTTGTAAAAAGCTGGCACTGCTGTGCTCACCGTCACTTTCATTACAACCTACTTAAGCTCTAATAATACTTCTACCACTAACGGTGGTGCTCAACAGGCAGTAGTTCAAATCTAATGTAATCCAAACAGAAGGAAAGTTGTGGCTCTCGCCAATGTGGAAATATACTTCTTTATTGTGGCACGGTCCCAAGATGTGGAAGATCAAGCCTACAGCCTTTTCACGTACTCACACGCTTTATCAAGTCCTGTGATCTACCCACTGTTCACACGAAAAATGGAACTGAAGGATTTCTCCATACTGTGCTGTCTGTAGCTGGGTGCAGCAGACATGACAATGCCCCTGCAATTTGCCTGGCGCACCAAACTGCCAACGGCAGGGTTGACAGGGCGAGTGTTGGAGCAAGCAGCTGAGGGTACAGATAGAATTTAAATTGAGTTTTTTGGCAGGCTTCTGGAGAAATTGAGACAGTACTCATAATCCAGGACAGTCTCACTGGCTATAGGACTGTTATTTAAAAAATGCATGTCAGACATTTTGAACACTGTATTATTTTGGTATTGTATGATATTCTTATTGGATCATCTAAGGGATAAGGTATAATTTAGCTTAGATTATATAGACTAATGTTCCCCAACCTGTGGATCTCCAGCTGATGCAAAACTACAAGCTGTCAGGCATCACAGGACTTGTATGTTTTCAAAAGCTGAAGAACCATGGTTTCAGGAACACTAATGTAGACTGTACTCAAAAGGAGATATAAAATCAGATTGGCTCTTATGGACAATAAGAGCAATTTTCTCATGTGACAGGTACCACATGAGGCCAAATGCTTTAGAACCTGCATGTGTCATTTGGATAGAGTCAGAAATGACACAAAAACAATAAAATAAGCCGTTTAGAGTGAATAGGGCATGAATAAATGGAACATTACAGAAAATGTCAGAAAAGATTGCTTAATGGTGAAAAAAAGTACAGCTTGTGTTAGTCCTGTATCAGTCAGTTCTCAGTTTACACATTATAAATATTCTTCATTAAAGCAAAATTAGCAAGCGCATCCCCAAGGAATAGAGGACATGAATAGGTATTGAAGGGAGATCTTGTCTCAGGTTTTCATATCTAAACGATCTCAATCACATTGTAGGCTCTAAAAGTTGCCGCATTGATTGTAATTCTCGGTGTAGAATTCCATTAACTCTGTAACTGCGTGATCACGGCAGACTATCTCTAGCTGGTGTGCTGGTAACAGACTCACTGATCCCAAGTTGAGATTATTGAATAGGAACAGTAACAGTGTCATCCTGATCATTAGCGGTTGTGGCATTGATGAACCAGCCCTGCTTACTGTCTGCAGTGCAATACTGAATATTGATTGACCTCCGCACGGTTGCATGATCTACTGGGACCTGATTGTCTACATTGTCCTCTTAAGGTTGATTTAACATTGATTAGCTGATGACTGTCAGTATTTATGTAGCATTATTACACCAGGTAGGGGATATGTCTAACGCTGTAATATTAGTATAATCAGCTTACATTATGGTGATGATATCTGTGTCTTATGGAGAGGATATACAGTAGAGTAGCTTATTTCTATTTTAGTTATTTAAAATTAGCATGTCAACAGACTTAAAAATATGATTAGTATATCAACCATAGAATTAAAAGGGGTGGTCTTACTACAGCAAATGGTATTTATCATGTAGATAAAGTCAATACAAGGCACTTACTAATGTATTGTTATTATCCATATTGTCTCCTTTACTGGTGTCATTCATTTTTCCATCACATTGTACACTGATTGTATCCAGGGGGTTATGGCCACCGCTCCCACTGTCCCGGCCACCAGAGAGGTTGGCGCTTTTTACTATGGTGTGCAAGCACAGCCACCGCTGCTGGATTGCTTGGTGGTCATAACTCCTGGAAACGAACAGTGTATAATGTGATGGAAAAATGAATGAAGCCAGTTGTATTAACTTTATCTACATGATAAATTCCATTTGCCAAAGGAAATCAACCCCTTTAAAGTTGCCTAATCTAATAAGGAATAATTCCTCTAAGGCCTCATGCACACTGCCGTTGTTTTGGTCCGCATCCGAGCCGCCTTGAAATTTTTGTCCTGTTCCTGAAACCATTCCAGAAGAGTTTCTGCAGTGTTGCAGGGCCAATAATCCTGCTAAGGCCTCTTTCACACTTGCGTTGTCCGGATCCGGCGTGTACTCCACTTGCCGGAATTACACGCCGGATCCGGAAAAACGCAAGTGTACTGAAAGCATTTGAAGACGGAACCGTCTTCCAAATGCGTTCAGTGTTACTATGGCACCCAGGACGCTATTAAAGTCCTGGTTGCCATAGTAGGAGCGGGGAGCGGGGGAGCGGTATACTTACAGTCCGTGCGGCTCCCGGGGCGCTCCAGAATGACGTCAGAGCGCCCCATGCGCATGGATGACGTGATCCATGCGAACACGTGATCCATGTGCTTGGGGCGCCCTGACGTCACTCTGGAGCGCCCGGGGAGCCGCACGGACGGTAAGTACACTGCTCCCCCGCTCCCCGCTACACTTTACCATGGCTGCCAGGACTTTAGCGTCTCGGCAGCCATGGTAACCACTCTGAAAAAGCTAAATGTCGGCTCCGGCAATGCGCCGAAACGACGTTTAGCTTAAGGCCGGATCCGGATCAATGCCTTTCAATGGGCATTAATTCCGGATCCGGCCTTGCGGCAAGTGTTCCGGATTTTTGGCCGGAGCAAAAAGCGCAGCATGCTGCGGTATTTTCTCCGGCCAAAAAACGTTCCGTTCCGGAACTGAAGACATCCTGATGCATCCTGAACGGATTTCTCTCCATTCAGAATGCATTAGGATAATCCTGATCAGGATTCTTCCGGCATAGAGCCCCGACGACGGAACTCTATGCCGGAAGACAAGAACGCAAGTGTGAAAGAGCCCTAAAAGAGACCACTGCCATTGGCAAATACTATTGTTATGAAGGGGAGTACTTAGTCAGCTACAATGTTTCGGTACATGGTACTGTACATGTCAAAGTAGCATCCACATAAATACCAGGACCTCAGGTTTTCCAGAAGATCATTACTTAAAGCATCAAAATGTCTGGAGAGGAGTCAGCATGGGCACTAACCAAAGTGCAGCTAGAAAGCTCCATAAGAATCAATGTGCAATGTGCTGTTTTCTGACTCTTTTCTATTACCTTTACTACAGTAGCTCTTCTGTAGGACTGAACCAGAGGGCCTAGCCTTCACACCATACACATTTCAGTGAGACTTGGAGACCCATGATCCTGTATTTGGTTCACTATTTGCCATTCTTTGGACCACAGCATCCCTTACCTAATGTTTTGGGGATGCTCTAACCAGTCGCCTAGCCATCACAATTTTGCCCCGTGTCAAAACTGCTAACATCCTTATGCTTGACTATTAATTGCTTCCAACACATAAACTTCAAGAAATGACAGTTTTTTGCTACCTGAGACATCCTACTTTTTGAAAGATGCAATTGTTGCAAGATCTTCAATCTTATTAAGGTAACCTGTTCTTTGATTTAAAAGGGTTGGCCACTTTCTGGCTACTATTTGTCTATTTGTATGTAAGATTACTATATTTCACTTGTTTACATTCTGAGTCATTTTCTGTATTTTATAAGGCATGCACAAGGGGCAATGCCATGTCAAAACACCCAGGCCTTAGGCCCCGGATGTTTTGCCCAGGTCCCCAAATATAGTGACTACGGATTATAGAACTGTATTGTCATTCTCAGGATCGTGATTCAGTTGAATTAATGCGGCTCCTTGCCCCTCTGTATACTTTCATAGGCCTCAGTCCACTAGGCTCAAAGCCTATGAAGCAGTAGAATAGCCCTGGAGTCACAATCTGATTATATCAACAGGACTGTCTGTGCTAGGTCTCAGGTGGCGTGACAACAAATGACCAAGAGAGAGGAATCGGGTTAATCAGTTTTTTATATATTTTTGTATATTTTTTTTCGTCGCTAGATTGGGGAAGTACTAGGTTTATGGGCACTATGGGTTTGAAGCGCATTATAACTATAGGAGAGCAATAGGTTAGTAAACTTTAATAATAGGGGCACTACAGAGAGGCATTTTACTAACTGGGGTCACTACAAAGGGCCATTATATCAACTGGGGGAACTACAGGGGGGCATTATACCTCCTGGGGGCACTACAGATGGACATTATAAAAAATAGGAACACTACTAGGGGGCATTAAACCTACTGGGGGCACTATAGAGGGGGCATTATACATACTGAGGGCAGTGTTCAGAAGATGGGCAGTGTTCCTGACACTATTAGTGTCAGGAACACTATTTGCTGGGTGCAGTTATTTTTTAGGGCACTATGTGCCAATAATTGTTGAAGGTAGCACTACCTATGTGGTACTAGTATTTTCAGGGGACTGTTTCTGCAGTATAGAATTGGGGAGTATAGTGGGCACAGTATAGGGGCAGACAGGATGGGGTGTTCAGAAGGTGAGACGATGATGGAAAAGTAGGAAACTAAGATGTCTGTTTATCAAACTTTGCAGAGACAAGAGATGGCTGAATAAAATCGTCATGGCGGTCTGGTCTGTATGGAGAAAATGAGGAAAGTGAATGGGAGGGTATGTGGTGCTGTATTACCTTGTACCGTATGTTTTGTAGCTCTGTTTGTAATGTTTTCCAAGTATGTCTTTAGTCTTTACCAGTAGGGCTGGATGGAAGGGGTTGGGTTGAGAATTTGGGAGGCAAGTTTTAAATTTTCGCCTCAGGCAGCAGAAAGGCTAGGTGCACCCCTGCCCCTTACAACAAATCACTGACAGACTGAACATGACCGCAATATTGAATTCTTGTTTCCAGACAGCACTGTCCCTACACTACACACGCAGGGCATGGCACAGTCTGCCTATAATGGAAGTGCAGGGCCGCAGACGTGGTGAGGACGCATGGTGTGGAAGACAGCCCGGATCATGTGATTCCAGAGATGCAGGCAAGCTGTCAGCAGAGCACTGAGCCTGTCAGCAGAGTTGTGTGGGGTGGCCTGCAGTGTGAGTGAAGTTGGGACTTACAAGGAGTGTTGTAATATTAAGTTGAGGTTGAGGTTAAAGTTGAGGTATAAAGTTGAGGGGTGAAGGGTTATTGAGGTTAGGGGGGCCAAAGCTGAACTCTTACACCAGGGCCCATGAGCCTTTATTGATGCACCTAAACATTACCTTCAATCAGCAGATATTTCACGGACAGAGCTAGCTGAATCGTGCCTTTTCTGAAGATCCAGTTATTTACCGGGTTCTCCATTGGTAAAGCTAGGTGGAGGCTTCTGCCTAGCAGTGAGCCCGGTGACATCATCGGCACTAATAAAGAGCCTGGTACATCACCGGATCATAAATGGAAATATATGTCTGGGTTCAGCTCTGAACCCGGATAACCCCTTTAAATAGAAAATCAATTCTATTAGGCCTTTATTCTCAAATTGGGGTGAATAAGCTATTTCTACTGTTAGTGGAGTGCCCACCTTGTTTCATAGATAAGTAATTCTATTATGCCTTGATTCTCAAATTGGGGTAAATTAGCTATTTTTAATGTTATTGTGGTCTCCCCCTTGTTAAATAGATAAGCAATTCCATTAGGCCTTGATTCTCAAACTGGGGTGAATAAGATGTATATTTTTACTGTTATTGGGGTGAGTACCTTGTTAAATAGATAAGTAATTATATTAGGCCTTGATTCTCAAATTGGGATGAATAAGCTAATTTTACTGCTATTTGGGTGCCCACCTTGTTGCATAGATATGCAATTCCATTAGGCCTTGATTACTAAATTGGGGTGAATAAGCTTTCTAATTTTTGTTATTGGGGTGTCCATCTGCCTGTGACAGTAACTGTTTCACTAACAGAAAGAACTAGCTATGCATGTTGCTGCAAAGCACAGTGATGTACACCGAGATACACTCTCCCTGCAGGCCGGAATATAGCTGATTTAATGCGCTACATAACAAATTCATTTGGAACAAAGCAATTTTTTTATAAACAATTCGGTGAATCGTCCGAATCGGATTTTTTAAAATTTCGCTCATCTCTTGGCAGAACCTCTATGCAGACAGCACAGAAGGTTTGCCCAAGAAAATTGTGCACAATATCAATAAAGGATATATTAGTAAGTGCCATATTTTTATCTTACATTGGTCACCAATGGGGAGAAAATTATAGTTTTAATGTTATAGTTGATAGTGGTTGTCAAAACCGGAAAAATAGAACAGCTATATGTGTCCACAGTTTTTAGGATCCAATCCGGCTTATGACATTAAGGCTTTATGCTCATAGCTATGTTCATATTTGGGTCTACAAACAAAAGATCCACAAAATACAGATACTTTCCATGTGCATTCCGCATTTTTCTCACTCCTATTAATAGAAAATGCTATTCTAATCCACAATACAGACAGCAAAAAAACATGTAGTGTGAAAATGTGCAAAAAATGCAGATAGCACACAGATAAGAGAATATGGTATGAACATGGAATAATTAATTTTGATGCAGAGTTAATTTACCTGCATGATCAACTTACTTTCTGGAAATGGGGACTTGAGATCTTTCATTCTCAGTAACAAAAGGCATTCTAGAGGTTGGCCTCTTACTTGTTATACCATACTTCTATACCCTGTTTAATTACTATGTCAGTTCTTCCTGGAAAAAGCTGCCCCACCCCAAAGATATGTGAGTTGCCTGTGATCTGGATGCCCACAGAGAGTGATTTCCTGAACAGGTTCTCTGGTGGCTTATGAAAACCACTACTTAAGACCTGAACATAAAGTAATGGTAAAGGAGCAACCTGTATAAACCCCACATGGAACTCTGGAACCTTCAGGTGAGGTAGGCACCTGCAGGGGCGGGCTTAGCATATCTGGGGTTCCAAGCAAAGCTATGTCTGGGAGCCCTAATCAGGACAGCCAGACAGAGAACCGCTGCCGGGAATAGCGATTCTTATCTTTTCACAACAATATCTGCATTATTAGGCCGTAGATACAATTTAAAGTTATGGCCTAGTTATGGCCTAGGCCCTAATCCTAGCTGTCTGCTGCCTGAGTTAAAAGTTGAAATAGTGTCCCCACTGCCAAGCCAAATGCTCAATCCAACCCCTCTCCCCAGCCCCACTGCTAAAGGCATATTTAAATAAGAAATTACATACAGCACCACATACTGCTTACATCCAGTGATGTCTCAGAAGTACATGTTCCCTTTCCTTATCTTTGAACCAGACTGTCATGACAAAGAATTTCAGCCATGTCTCGTCTCTGCAAAGTTTGACACACAGACATTCTAGATTCCTCACTTTTCCATCATCCTCCTCCTCCTGGTTCTGCAACAGTGCTATCCTGCTCCTACCCCCAATACTGTGCCCACTGTGCTCCCCAATACCCCCAAATACTATACTTGCATAATAACTGTGCCCTACAGATAGTCCCCAAAGTCCCACCAATAGAAATAATTCTATAGAACGAAGTAATGAACGATCCAGCAAGTAAAATCAAGTATTTCTTTATTTCTTCATATTAGTAAACTATTGCACATATCCCCATGTTCTTCTGACGTGTTTCAACAATTTCCCCCAGCAGAGACCTTCTTTTTTCATAATGTCCCCCAGCAGAAGCCTGTTTATTTATAATATCCTCCAGCATAGCCCTCTTTCTTATAATGCCTCCCAATTGTACCCTCTGTATTTTTATAATGTCTCCATTTTTTTTGTCTCCCCTTTATTTCCAATGTGTAGCCCTCTGTTCTGACCCTCCTCAGGAGTGCCTTCTTTATTTATAATACACTCCCCTCTTTACTGAAGTGCCAAAAAAATATATATATAATTACCCCTCACCTGCTCCATGTCGCCATCTGTGATGCATTGCCTGTGTCATGGCTCACGTGACATCACGTCCGCTGGCACGATGACACTATCATGTCCGATTGTGCCGTAAGTCAAGACCGCCACTGGGCACCTGTCACACCAGTCAAAACTGCAATGTTCAGCTTTTTTACATTAGGCAAAAAATTGTCCCATTAAAAGTTAAAAGAAGGTTGTTGCAGGATGGGCCATTAAATTTTATCCATATTAGGCTAGAAAAACCTTTAAATGAAAAAAAAAAAGAATATGACTTACACTGTGTAGTTAACTTTTCACGAGACAAACTTTAATCAAAATATTAAAAATAGTACAAGAAGTCCCACAGCCTATGTAGACAGTGTACGTGTTTCAAACTTTAAGGCGGGTGATTCACAGTAATTGTAGGCCATTAAGATGGAAGGAAGTCTGTAACATGTGGGCCAGTTATGCCAGCTACATGGGCTGCAAGACATAAAAGTTATTCTTGTATCCTTTTTAATATTTGAATTAAAGTTTGAGGTTTTTATGGTTTCCCACTGAGTACTAGACTTCTTGGCTTTGTTTAGATTATAGACTTGCTCTCTGGTCTCTCGTGCACCAGACGTTGAGCTCTGAAGAAAGGGATGAGCTGATTATTTATTGCTAAATATTTCTTTCAGATACATCATATTTCTATTACTGTCTTAAGCTCTCTCTAGGTCTGTTTTTCTGCTGCTACCAAATGGTTTCTGATCTCAGGAACATAATTTAATACAGATTTTTTTTTTGCCATTCTTTTTCATAAATTGTACAAATGGGCTATACAAGTCAACTTGGGCATATAAAGGAAATGTTTCAATTTATTTCAGAGATCGCAAACCAGTGGTTAATGTTACCCTTGGTCAACACAATCTCTCTCTCGTCTATTATTATCCTATATTCTTAAAAATGTCAGCCTATTCTGTAGGACCATAAAACGAGGAATGAAAAGTGCTGAAAATGATTCAATATAGATGTTACCGTTGGGCAATAATGACCATCTTCATATTCTACCTTGGCACATGTGAATGACTGTTCAGCTCAATGCGGAGAGGCAGACACTGACATAGTGCTTGCATAATAAAAACTACACCAGATTTGTGTAGCAAATTTGCTCTCGTTTATTCTATTAGCAATTTAGCAAACAATCAAAAATGTATCTGAAATAGTATACATGGGAACTTATTTAGAAAGCAGTTATTCAAAGACTAGCACATGATGTCTTAATGTGAAGCCACATTACAGAGCTATCCTCTCCCTAGAAGCAATGATTCTGTTGGATTCTATATGGAGCTAAAAATCTCCATATGAAATTGGAGGCATACAGAGGAACAGCAGGACCCCATTCCATTTCCATGCATCCCATCTCCATACAGCCTGGAACTTTTATAACATCCATCTTGCCATGGGCATGAGCCGTGAGGAAAATAAGCAAAGAAACAAAAAACAAAAACAAAACACAAACTGATACGATTGTCTAATAAATTTTTCAGTGCACAAAATTTTAGGGTATCTGTAAAATGTCCTGCTAGAGGGTACAATAGCTGAAAGGTTCCTTGCACTATATGCAAATGAGGGATCTCAGTGATTCTTAGTGGACAGGAGGACTCCCATGTCAAAGCTTTCCAGCAGCCTATATCCTATAATTTTTTTTAAATCTGAGTAGATGGGAGGAGTACTCAGATGCTACTAAGAAGCACCAAGAGGTACAAGAAATCCACATATCGCTTACAGTTAAACCTGATGCGATGAGTTATTTACTATTAAAGCGGTTCTCCTGGTTTTGTGCTGTGTGCTGACCTATGGATGAGAGATAGTCTGCTCAGTACTTACTCCTTGATTGCTTCGCCAATTCTGCCATCTCTGCTGCGCTCACATGATTGCAAAGCCTGAATTTAGGTTCTTCCCTCAGGTCCTTACTGGATGTGTTCCTTAGTCTTTCTGTTCAGCTGCATACTGTAAATGCAACTGAACAGGAAGACTCAGAAACACATCTGGTCAGGACCTGAGAAGAAGAGCCCAGTGGTCTCATGAGCGCAGCGGAACGTGGGGAGTACCATGCAGGCAGCAGACAAAGAGGCTGCATGATGCTGAGCTGGGGATAGAGAAAGCCTAAATGCTTGGGAGTCAGCTAGTAAGGAACGTAATATTGGGCCTGAGAGAAGTCAGGTCTGGAAGAACAAATTACTCAGCCTGCCGCAAGTAGAGGAACACCTGTGAGGAGAGACATACCAGACTGCTTGCTGAAGTCTGTCAGTAGAAAAGAGAAATACCAAGGCCCTAAAAGAAGCTTATGCATGAACTGCTCCACATGTCCACATTGGGAAGCTATGGCCTGTATAGAGCTAAAATGATCTTCATTGCTGAAAAGCAGAGGGACACTCAGAGACAGCGTGTCGTTCCTTAAGAAAGTTGGGTGCCATGCACGGATCAAGTGCAATGCCTGAAGAGAAAAGGAGAGTAAGCCTGCTGCTACTGTAGTACCCCAGAGGGGGCACTACCATTTTTACACCTAGCTTCTGTCTCTAATGACTATCAAATAATGTCATCTGTGTACTTGACCCCAGGTCCTTTGATATAGCTATGTAACTTATGTGTTGCTATACCATGTCATGGTCTCTGGTTCACCAGCAAGTGACAGTGTATCTGGTAGAGAGAGATATCTAGATAGAATGGAACTCACCATTCCATTCTCCCCCTTTTTGGGCAGAAGTGGGCTAGTCCTGTTTCCTACAAAGGGAAGGGTTGCAGGAAGCTATAGTCAGTTGATATGGAACTGAGAGTTTGAAGGAGGTGAGACAACATGGTGCAGTGAGGGGAGCCCATCCTCCCCCTCAGGGAGCCCCCACCCCCACCCTCCCCTGAAGCAGGAGCCCTGAAAAGCAGTTTGGAAAGCACCATGACTCCTTGCAGTTCATGGACGTATTATTGCGAGGGGATCAACAGCAAAAGGCAACTTAAAGTTACCAGAACTGTCATAAACTCCCGTAACCAGACTAAAGCCAGACATAAGAACAGCAGAGTATTCAAGTTCACCTGCCAGTGCATCCTAAAACCTGCTGAAGCCAGAGAAAGATCAAATATTTTCTGGATGAAAGTTTATTTAAAGGGCTTCTGTCACTCCCTCAGTGCGCCTGCGCCGATGACATCACCAAAAGAGAAGACGTCATCGGCGCAGGCGCACTGAGGGAGTTCTGAGCAGACGAGCCTCCTCATCTCAGAGCGCCTGCGCCGATTGAACAGAGGCGCGCGATTTTTGAACTACTGACAGGGCCGGCCGGAGGAGGAGATCCCGGCTGGCCCTGTCAATCAACACGGCGAGGGGGCGGTTTTCTGCTGCGGCTACCAGCAAGTAGACGCCCTACTTGCTGGTAGAGACCGCATTTACATATTATAAAACTTCGTTTTCTAAAGAAACGGCCGCATGAAAGTAAGTAATACCATTATATTCTCCTATATCGCGCTATAAGGAATGTAACTATCCAAAAAAAAAAAAATGACTTTTGCGGGGTGACAGAAGCCCTTTAAGTAAAACTGTTGAACTTTATCAAGTCTGGACTCCACTTATTCTACACCAACTGCAGCTCTCTTCTTTGGATGTTACGGAGCCTTACCCTGGGGACTGACGGTATCCAGGTAAAAGCACCATGACACACAAACTATTCAGGCCACGACACCACTCGGCATACCTAACACTGGGACCTGATCGGCCCTGGGGGGCTGCACGTTGCACTACTTAAAACAGATAGTATACTGATGAAACCTACTGACAAAGCCTGTGCTCTCACTGAGAGACTGTAAGGGCTCATTAAGATGGCCGTATAAATGATTCTGCATCCATTCCGCAATTTTGCATAACGGGTGCAGACCCATTTATTTCAATGGGGCCGCAAAAGATGCGGACAGCACACAGTGTGCTATCCGCATCTATGGTTCCGTTCGGCGGCTCCACAGAAAAGATAGAGCTTGTCCTATTCTTGTCTGTAATCTCGAACAAGAATAGGCAATATTGGGGGGGGGGGGGGGAGGTGGCGCCATCACCATTCTTTATCATTGCACCTGCTACATACAATGAAATGCGATTTGTGACAAAGTTCTTTGTGAAATTCAGTGAAGCAGCTAAATCAAATTTTTCCTCAGGATAAGTGTCTGATCGGTGGGGGTCTGACACCCAGGACCCCCGATGATCAGCTGTAAGAGAAGGCACCGGTGCTCCTCTGTGCTTACCAAGTTACCACTAGTGTTGAGCGAGCATGCTCGGCACATCGCAGTGTTCGGCCGAATACCTCGTGTGCTTGAGTGTAATGCTTGAGTCAGTGTATTTAAATCCAAATTAGCCGCTATTTCTGAAGAGTTTCTGCCGGGATTTGAACTCACAACCTTCTACATTACATCAGCTATAAAGCTGAATGATAAACTGTGTCAGAAAAACCTCATAGTAGTTTGTCATTTAGTAAGTATTCCTATATAGCAGAAGTATAATTTCATATTTCACTGCAGGTTAACATGTAGCTGTAAGGCGTAGTGGTTAAGGTTCTTGGCTCTAAATCCCCTATCACTTCTATAAGGCTGAGTGCAACCAAGCACAGCCGCTATACAATGTACATCGCTGTGCTTGGTAAGCACAGAGAAGCCTACGGCGTTCATAGAAGAGCCGGTGCCTTCTAAAACAGCTGGTCGGCGGGGATCCAGGGTGTGGGACCCCCATCGATCATATACTGATGACCTATCTTGAGGATAGGTCATAAGTAGTAAAATCATGGAAAACCCCTTTAACCTCTTGGGGGCATATGACGTACCGGTACGTCATGATGTCCTGGTACTTAAAGACACATGACGTACCGGTACGTCATGTGTAGTTCCGATCACCGCCGTGCGGCGGGCGGTGATCGGAACAAGGTACCTGCTCAAATCATTGAGCAGGCACCCTGGGACAATGCGGGGGGGTCAATTCAGACCTGCAGTTTGCGGCATTTACGGGTGGTTGCGGCGGTGATCAGCGGTGCCATCAGATCCCCGGCTGTAATGGGGACCCGATGGCATGGAAGGCAGCGCGATGCCTTCCTTAGACATTGGCGCTGCCTTCCGATGAAGAGCCTGTGAGATCGAGCCCCCTGGATCTCACAGGCAGGAAGCTGTATGAGTAATACACACTATTACTCATACAGCCAATGCATTCCAATACAGAAGTATTGGAATGCATTGTAAAGGGGATATTAGACCCCCAAAAGTTGAAGTCCCTAAGTAGGACAAAAAATTTAGTAAAAGAAAAGTTAAAAAAATAAAGTTTTCCCCCCCAAAAAATCAAAAGTTTCAAGTAAAAAAAAAACAAAAATGTAATTTCCCCCAAATAAAGTAAAAAAAAATTGGTAAAAATATAAAAAAAAGAAAAAAAAGAAGACATATTAGGTATCGCCGCGTCTGTATCGACCAGCTCTATAAAAATATCACATGACCTATCCCCTCAGATGAACACCATAAAAAATAAAAACTGTGATAAATAAAAAATAAAATTGTCACCTTACATCACAAAGTACAACAGCAAGCAATCAAAAAGGCGCATGTCCACCAAAATAGTACCAATCTATCCGTCACCTCATCACACAAAAAATGAGCCCCTACCTTTGACAATCGCCCAAAAAAATATATATATATGGCTCAGAATATAGAGACACTAAAACATATTTTTTTTTGTTTTAAAAAAGCTGTTATTGTGTAAAACTTAAGTAAATTTAAAAAAGTATACATATTAGCTATCGCCGCAATCGTAATAACCTGCTCTATAAAAATATCACATAACCTAACCCCTCAGTTGAACACCGTAAAAAAATAAAAAATAAAAACAGTGTAAAAAAAGCCATTTTTTGTCACCTTACATCACAAAAAGTGTAATAGCAAGCGATCAAAAAGTCATATGCACCCCAAAATAGTGCTAATAAAACCATCATCTCATCCCGCAAAAAATGAGACCCTATCTAAGATAATAGCCCAAATACTGAAAAAAATATGGCTCTCAGAATATGGAGACACTAAAACATGATTTTTTTTTGTTTAAAAAATGATATTATTGTGTAAAACTTACATAAATAAAGAAAAGTATACATATTAGGTATCACCGCGTCCATAATAACCTGCTCTATAAAAATACCACATGACTTAACCCCTCAGGTGAATACCGTAATTTTTTAAAAATAAAAACGGTGTAAAAAAGCCATTTTGTCACCTTACATCACAAAAAAATTAATAGCAAGCGATCAAAAAGTCATGCGCACCCCAAAATAGTGCCAATCAAACCATCATCTCATCCCGCAAAAATCATACCCTATTCAAGATAATCACCCAAAAACTGAAAAAACTATGGCTCTCAGACTATGGAGACACTAAAACATGATTTTTTTTGTTTAAAAAATGAAATCATTGTGTAAAACTTACATAAATAAAAAAAAAGTATACATATTAGGTATCGCCGTGTCCATGACAACCTGGTCTATAAAAATATCACATGATCTAAGCTGTCAGATGAATGTTGTAAATAACAAAAAATAAAAACTATGCCAAAACAGCTATTTCTTGTTACCTTGCCTCACAGAATTCGTAATATAGAGCAACCAAAAATCATATGTACCCTAAACTACTACCAACAAAACTGCCACCCTGTCCCGTAGTTTCTAAAATGGGGTCACTTTTTTGGAGTTTCTACTCTAGGGGTGCATCAGGGAGGCTTCAAATGGGACATGGTGTCAAAAAAACAGTCCAGCAAAATCTGCCTTCCAAAAAACCGTATGGCATTCCTTTCCTTCTGTGCCCTGCCGTGTGCCCGTACAGCAGTTTACGACCACATATGGGGTGTTTCTGTAAACTAAAGAATCAGGGCCATAAATATTGAGTTTTGTTTGGCTGTTAACACTTGCTTTGTAACTGGAAAAAAATTCTGCCAAAAAAGTGAAATTTTGAAATTGTATCTCTATTTTCCATTAATTCTTGTGGAACACCTAAAGGGTTAACAAAGTTTGTAGAATCAGTTTTGAATACCTTGCGGGGTGTAGTTTCTAGAATGGGGTCATTTTTGGGTGGTTTCTATTATGTAAGCCTCACAAAGTGACTTCATACCTGAACTGGTCCTTAAAAAGTGGGTTTTTGAAAATTTCTGAAAAATATCAAGATTTGCTTCTAAACTTCTAAACCTTGCAACATCCCCAAAAAATAAAATGTCATTCCCAAAATGATCCAAACATGAAGTAGACATATGGGGAATGTAAAGTATTAACTATTTTTGTAGGTATTACTATGTATTATAGAAGTAGAGAAATTGAAACCTAAAAATTTGCTATTTTTTCAATTTTTTTTGTAAATTTGGTATTTTTTTATAAATAAAATAAATTTTGTTGACTCCATTTTGCCAGTATCATGAAGTACAATATGTGACAAAAAAACTATCTCAGAATGGCCTGGATAAGTCAAAGCGTTTTAAAGTTATCACCACATAAAGTGACACTGGTCAGATTTGCAAAAAATGGCCTGGTCCTTAAAGGGATTCTGTCACCAGGTTTGACCCCTGTCAGCTAAACATATGCTGATGTTCAGGGCGTCTTCACGATTCCTAATGTGGGCTTATAAATGTCATCTGTGGGCTTATTTAGCTAAAAAACAGCTATTACTAACCTGTCAGTCAAACAAATAAGGTGCCCAAGGGGATGTTAATGGGTGCAAGGTGCTCACCCACCACCGTTCGCGCCCAGCACCGCCTTTCCGGACTTCTGCGCCGCCTCCTAATCCTCTGCGCTCTCCCTCCCTCCCCCCCCTTCTGCTGTAAGATCTCGCGCTTGCGCACAGGGCTCTGCCTGATGCGCCCGTGCAGACTTCTCCATTTGGCTTCTTACAGCGAAGTGCGCATGCGCCGGCACTTCGCTCAACCCCTGTATGCGTGAGATCTTACAGCAGGAGGAGGGGGGAGGGAGGGAGAGCGAGAGACGGCACAGAGAATTAGGAGGCGGCGCAGAAGTCCGGAAAGGCGGCGCTGGGCATGAACGGTGGTGGGTGCGGCGGGCACCTTGCACCCATTAACATCCCCTTGGGCACCTTATTTGTTTGACTGACAGGTTAGTAATAGCTGTTTTTTAGCTAAATAAGCCCACAGATGACATTTATAAGCCCACATTAGGAATCGTGAAGACACCCTGAACATCAGCATATGTTTAGCTGACAGGGGTCAAACCTGGTGACAGAATCCCTTTAAGGTGAAAATGAGCCCAGTCCCTCAGGGGTTAATGGTTGTTGGTACACCTATTAATTCTCCATTAGAAGTAAAATAGAGTATGTTATAGATACCCTAAAATCGAAAACTATGTTTATGACATACAGTATGCTATCTAAATTTACATCTGTCCTCCTTAGACTTAAATGAGCTATGCTCATATCTGGTTTTCCTATATGATACACATAGTTAGAAATGAGAAAAAGTTTCAAAAATTTGATTCGCCGGTTTGCCAAATGTTTTTGGAATAATTAAGTTTGATCCGAATTTATTTTCTGCAAATTACATTAAAAAACTGCTATTTTCTGGCTGCACAGAGCCTTTATAGTGGTGTGGAACACTGTGCCTTGCAGTAACACGCAATAGGGAGTCTGCTTTGGTAGTGAAAAAATACTGTGAGTCCATATGACATGCAGATGACAGGCATAGCTCTTAGAATCACTGCAGACTTCACTTATTTGGGAAGTCATGGGGCCAAAACTGACCAACGCACTCCTTTTACTCTGTCATCAGCTGATTCCACATAGATGTCTACAGAACTTGTTCGTTTACAAGCTGATACAAGTAGTGCCACCATGACAGAGTGGAGAGGGTGTAAGGAGTAAGTTTGTGTTGACGTCACTGATCATTTTGCCCTTCATCTAATCCGTCATAAGAACAACTCCCAAAATAAGGACCCTGTCTTTTGAGCATCAGTCTTCACATGATCAGCATTTGGTCAGTAGTCCATCAGTATTGCTAATGCAAAAAAAACAGGAGTGGATCCAAAACAGAGATGACACGTGAATGGAACAGTTGCATGTCTTCTGTGTTTTGTACCCACTCCTGCTTTTGGCTACCAAATCAAAAACATTTATTTATTTATTTTTCAACGGGGAGAAAAAAAACTACGTTTATTTAACAAACAGGATATTAACACACATAAAATACTACACAGAAGGGGCAAAACCACAAGATTTAAAAGACAAACTGGAAAAACAAAATGCTTCATCAACAAGAATGGATTGACGACCAGTGTTGGGGTGACCACAAAGGTAATGCTTACGGATCAAGAAATGTATGGGGGTATGGCTGATAACTGGAGGACAGTCCAGCAAACAAGTCGACTCCAGCTCATACCGTGACGAGCTGGGTTGCTGATAAGTGGATTCTAAAGTGTCTGAAGAAATGCGAGTAAAGACATTGGAATAAATTGTCCACTTCCTCCAACGTGACCTCTTCCTTTGATTTATGAATATCATTCCATAAAGTCTTTAAGTCCTCTGCGTGGATGGCATATGAAATGTACATGATGCGAGGTTCGACGGGCACAGAGAAAACAAGTTCGGTTTCCGACACTGATCCTGACATGTCTTACCCGGTCCACATCGCTGCTGGCCACGTAAGGTCCTGAGAACTGATCACCAGATTACCGAAACAACAGTCAAAATTTCTTTGGAACAACATCCCTACGACAACCGTAAGCGCCTCGGAGCCATTATACAGGAAGAGCGGGAGGCAAGTAAATATCTTAGGTAGTGATGGACGAACATCAACCGGGACATTTCGGGCCCCATTGATTTAATGGTAGGCGAACCTTAAAAATCTTCAGGTCACATTTGCAGCCACCAAATACTTACTATAAGTGCACAAATAGTTCCACAACATAGACAGTGGCATACCACAGGGGGGATGATTGGCAAAAATTCCCACAAAAAATATGTATTTTAATCAGGGGGCATTTTTATGCGTCTTAAAAGGAAAACTCTCAAAAATGTGCCCCGCTTGAACCTAGAAATTTTTTATTTTAGGCCACGGAATTACAGGCCCCAAAAATTAGGCATTTACCTGACAGAAAAGAACTTGTAATGATGTGGCTGGAGGTACATTAGGCGGTCACTGGATACAAATTTTACTGTAGGCCAGTACAGGCCCCAAAAATTAAGCATTCATCTGACAGAAAAGAACTTGTAATGATGAGGCTGGAGGTACATTAGGCGGTCACTGGATACAAATTTTACTGAGGGCCAGTACAGGCCCCAAAAATTTGGCATTCACCTGACAAAAGAACTAGTGATGATGTGGCTGGAAGTATATTAGGCGGTCACTGGATAAAACTTACTGTAGGCCACTGGAGTATAGGCCCCAAAAATTAGGCATTCACCTGACAGAAAAAAACTTGTGATAATGCAGCTGGAGGTACATTAGGCGGTCACTGGTGCAGGACCGTGTGGCTCTTGGCTTCCAGGCACAACAGCCACAGCACAGCATGGCAACGTCTCACCTGGCACGTCGAATAGGTTCTGGGGAGCTTGAGGCTTGCATGCAATCCGTGGCGGTAACACCAAATCCACACGGGTGCCATGGGTTACATGCTTGACGGCCGTCAGAAGGTTCACCCAGTGGGCAGTAAAAGTTATGTACCTTCCCTGCCCGTGTTTGCTAGACAGCGTGTCTGTGGTCAGATGTATCTTGGCACCGACACTGTGTGCCAGAAATAAATTCACTTGCCGCTGAACGTGGCCATATAGCTCTGGGATGCCCTTCTGGGAGAAATATTTACTTCCGGGGACCTTCAATTGCGGTGTGCCAATGGCCACAAATTTTCTAAAGGCCTCCAAGTCCACCAGTTTATATGGCAGTAGTTGGCAGGCTAGCAGTTCCGACAAGCCAGCAGACAGCCGTTAGGCAAGATGGTTATCCGGCATTATCAACTTTTTACGCTCAAACATTTGGGACATGGAAGCCTGCCTTCTGCCAGATGAACACGACGACAGCACGGTGAAAAGTGGAGTGGAGGACAAATGGGAGGAGAGAGGAGAAGGAGAAGAGGCAGGACGTGGAGCGCCAGGAGTGTGGCTTTGCGGGTTCTGACGGCGTTGCTCCCACTGGGCTCGGTGATGGGAGGCCAGGTGCCTTCTTAAGGCGGTAATCCCTAGGTGAGTGTTGGGCTTACCACGACTTATGCACAGGCTGCAGATGGCAACACTATTGTCAGCAGCTGACATGCTAAAAAAAAGCCCACACTGCGGAGCCATGTGCCGGCATCCTGGGAGCGCCAGAAGTGACCGTGCATGGTGGATGGCTCTCTCCAGATGCATTTGCAGTCTGCTTTTTGCCTCCTGTGCCCTGCGAGCTCTGCCTGCTTCTCCTCCTTCTCCTCCCTCTCTGCTGCTCCGTTTCTCCCTCTGAACTCCCCTGCACCTGGGTCATTAAGCATCTCCACAATGTCTTACAGAAGCATTCAGCTCTCCATCTCCCAAACACTGGAGCAGAAGAGGAAGTACCCCTACCAATCTGTGATCCCTAGCCCTGAATGCAAGCATTTCAAAATTACTGACCTTTAAAATGCTGTAATTCCGTCTGGTGAAGGAGAGCTTTAAAAGCCTTATGGCGGTGGCTGTCCCACAGTACGTTGTGTCCAGCCACCACTACTTTTCCAGTCATGCCATCCCTTCCCTGCACATCCAAGTGGGGGACAAAATCAGGTGTGCCCTGCACAACGCCATCTGTGGCAAGGTGCACCTCACTACGGATACGTGGACCAGTAAGCACGGTCAGGGACGTTATATCTCCCTAACTGAACACTGGGTAAATGCTGTGGCGGCTGGGCCTAAATCGGATAGCAGTTTGGCACATGTCCTTCCACCATTGAGAATTGCAGGGCGCTTCAGTTTGCCTCCTGTTGCTTCCTCCTCCTACTCCGCTTCCTCATCCTCTACCGGCTCCTCATCCGGGCAGCGTAACACCTTCACCACCAACTTCAGCACAACCAGGGGTAAACGACAGCAGGCAGTTTTAAAACTTATCTGTTTGGGGGACAAATCCCACACCGCGCAGGAGCTGTAGACGGGCCTTGAACAACAGACCAATGAGTGGTTGGTGCCAGTGAGCCTCAAGCCCGGCCTGGTGGTGTGAGATAATGGGCGAAATCTCGTAGCAGCTCTGGGACTAGCCGGTTTGACGTACATCCCTTGCCTGGCGCATGTGCTGAATTTGGTGGTGCAGAGATTCCTTAAAAATTACCCCGATCTGTCAGAGCTGCTGCATAAAGTGCGGGCCGTCTGTGCGCGCTTTTGACGTTCTCACCCTGGTGCAGCTCGCCTGTCAGCGCTGCAGCATTACTTAGGCCTTTCCGCTCACCGCCTCATATGCAACGTGCCCACAAGGTGGAACTCCACCTTGCACATGCTGGCCAGACTGTGCGAGCAGCAGCAGGCGATAGTGGAGTTTCAGCTGCAGCACGCACGGGTGAGTCGCTCTGCAGAACAGCACCACTTCACCACCAATGACTGGGCCTCCATGCGAGACCTGTGTTCCTTGTTGCGCTGTTTCGAGTACTCCACCAACATGGCCAGTGCCGATAACGCCGTTCTCAGCATTACTATCCCACTTCTATGCCTCCTTGAAAAAACGCTCCTGGCGATGATGGAAGAGGATGTGGCACAGGAGGAGGAGGAGGAAGAGGGATCATTTCATAGGGTTTCCAGCTAGTCATTCACAAGTGGCTCCGAGGGTGGGTTCCTGCACCCACAAACGCCAGGTACACAATTGTCCAGCCAGGGCACAGTTCTGGAGGATGACGAGGTGGAGGATGAGGAGTAGGAGATGGAGGAGGAGGAACCATGTTCACAGCAGGGTGGCACCCAGACCAGCTAATGGCCATCACTTGTGCGTGTCTGGGGGGATACAGAGGACACAGACTATACACCTCCCACAGAGGACAGCTTTTCGTTGCCGTACCGTACCGTCCTTAATTCCCTCACTTAAAAGTGATCGGAAGTTGCACGAGTACAAGCGCACGCTGGTAGAAACCCTGCTGGTGGCATTCCCAACTGACAGCGGGGGCACAGTGGAAGCACAAGGCGAAGACAGAGGAAGAGGTCCCCAACGAAGCTGGGGCACCGCCAGCACCTCAGAAGGCAGGGTTAGCATGGCCGAAATGTGGAAAAGCTTTGTCAGCACGCCACAACAACCAGCACCACCAGCTGATATGGAACGTCTTAGCAGGAGGCAGCATTTCAGCAACATGATGGAGCAGTATGTGTGCACACGCCTACACGTACTGAATGACAGGTCTGTCCCTTTCAATTTCTGGGTCTCCAAATTGGGCACATGGCCTGAGCTTGCCCTTTACGCCTTGGAGGTGCTGGCCTGGCCTGCAGCCAATGTATTTTCTGAACGTGTGTTTAGCATGGCAGGGGGCGTTATCACAGACAAGCACAGCTGCCTGTCCACAGCCAATGTGGATAAGCTCATTAAAATGAACCAGGCATGGATCCCACACTACTTGTTCGTACCTTGTGCAGAATAGACATGTATATGGGCCTTAACTAGCCATTGTTATACTACAGCGCAATTGCTCATTCTTGTATTTTGGATATTTTACACTCTTTTGGAGTGTACCGTAATTCAAAAAAATATATTAAAAAAATTATAAAAAACAAAAACCAGTGTTGGCTAACCCGTCCTCCTCCACCGCTGCTCCCATCTTCACCGCTACGTCCACCGCCTCCTCAAACTCCTACTCCATATGGACCTCCACCTCATAATTCAATTTTTTTTTGTTTTTTTATGTACGTATTTTATTTTATTTTATGTCATTTCACTAATTTGTCTGTTAAATTTTTGGGTGAAATTCACCAATTTTTGGGTGTGATATACCACTGCTCTACCTAGTAGACAGGTTAAAAAAAAAAATCACAAATTTGTCTGTTACATATTTGGGTGTGATATACCACTGCTCTACCTAGTAGACAGGAAAAACAATATCACTAATTTGTCTGTTACATTTTCGAGTGAAATTCACCAATTCTTGGGGGTGATATTCGGTACTACTGCTCTACCTAGTAGACAGGTAAAAAAAAATCACTAATTTGTCTGTTACATTTTCAGGTGACATTTAACCTAGTAGACAGGTTAATAAATTTCAATAATTTTTCTGTTACATTCTTGGGTTGACATTTTACAATTGCCGTGAATAAACCCCTGCTCTGCATAAGTGACAGGGACCAGAATTTTTAAAAATAATCTGTTCCATTGGTGGGTGACATTAACCCATTTCTGGCAATGAAAAACCCCTGATCTGCATAGGTGACAGGGACTTAAATTTCTAAAATTCGTCTTTAATTGGCCCTTTCATTCGATCCTTCTGCTTTAATAACTTGTCCCAAATTCCCACTTCATCCTATTGCAGCCATTGACCTCCCTTGGATGAGGTCTCTCTTTCTCACGCTCCATCTCCGGCGTGGAACCCTGATTCGCCGATAACCATGATCAACATAGTAGGCTCAGAAAAGAACATCGAAAGTTGATAGAGAAGTTATCCAAATGGATGGTGGACGTCACAGGGACGTGCGATCAGGCAGAAGTTATCTAGAGTCAACAAAGCGGCAGCAGGGCCTCTCCTGGCTAGCGTTTCTAAATCCAAAATACCCCAGTGACATTCCCTATAATTTTTTATTAATCATTCAAATAACAGGGCATCTTAAGAGTCCTGTATTGTTATTTATTGTTACTACCTACCCAAGTCGGGAGTGGGTAATTGCTGCGCGCCCCCTCCTTAACTTGGAAGCTTATGCTTCAATACTTTGTCCCACATTTCTGCTCGATTACATTTAATTTCATCCATTGACCTCCCTTGGATGTGGTATCCCTTTCTGAGGCTCCCTCTCCGGCCTGGAACCCTGATTCCCCACCACCCGTGATCACCATGGTAGGCGCATAAAAGAACATCGAAAGTTGATAGAGAAGATATCCAATTGGATCGTGGACATCATGGGGACGTGCGACATGGTGGAGCAGTATATGTGCACATGCCTGCACGTACTGAATGATGGGTCTGCCCCCTTCAACTTCTGGGTCTCCAAATGGGGCAATGGCCTGATCTTGCCCTTTACGCCTTGGAGGTGCTGGCCTGCCCTGCAGCCAGTGTATTGTCTGAACGTGTGTTTAGTACGACTGGAGGGGGTTATCACAGGTTATATTTCCCAATGTTTTGGGGTGTTCCCTAATTTAAAAAAATAAAACTAAATTTAAAACCAAAAAACAGTGTAGGCTACCTCCTCCTCCACCGCCGCATCCACCTACACCGCCACATCCACCGCCTCCTCAACCTCCTATTCCATATGGTCCTCGTCCTCCTAGATCAAGTTTATTATTTTTTACGTATTTTATGTTATTTGAAGTCATTTCCCTATCCACATCTGTTTGCAGAGCACTTGCCATGCTCTTAACCACATTTTGATGCCATTTGCAGCCCTCTAGCCCTTTCCATGACAATTTTACAGCCATTTTAGTGCTCAAAAGTTCGGGTCCCCATTGACTTCAATGGGGTTCGGGGTCAAGTTCGGGTCAAGTTCGGGTCAAGTTCAGGTCCCGAACTCAATTTTTTTTGCGAAGTTCAGCCGAACCCGAACATCCAGGTGTCCGCTCAACTCTAGTACTGAATACACTGTATTCCCATGCACCCCTTCCACCACAAACAAGAGTATATGGTTGAATCTTCCTTTTCTCATCCTCCTTCTCCTTTTCCATCATAACAACATGCTTATTTGTCGCTTATAATGCTCTCGCATATATGCCCTTTGCATAAAATGTTTTACAGGGTCAGCTCAGCAGCAGGCCCTCGCAGGTCAACACTCTATAAAGGCTGGGACAGTTTCATGACACCCCGCCAGCACCCTCACCTTCTGTTACAAGGAGGGATGGTGAAGGAGTACATAGCAGACTGTGTCAGCGTTCTCAATGATCCCTCAGTATCTTACAACTACTGGGTGTCAAAGCTGGACACGTGGCACGAACTGGCCCGAACTCTACGCCACGTGGCACGAACTCTACGCCTTGGAGGTGCTGGCCTGCCCTGCCGCCAGCATTTTGTCTAAGCGGGTATTTAGTGCTGCTGATGGCATTATAACAGATAAGCGTATCCACCTGTCAACTGAAAAGGTTTACTCTTATAAAAATGAACAAGGCCTAATATGATGGAAGAGGAGGAGGAGGATGAGAAAAAAAAAGATTCAACCATATACCCTTGTTTGTGGTGGAAGGGGTGCATGGGAATACAGTGTATTCAGTACATTATAAACAACACATTTAGGGCTCATGCACACAACCGTGTGCCCTCCGAGACATAAGGTCCGTGGGCCGGCCATATGTCCCGGAGTGGCATACATCGTGCACCCGGGAGCCTCGCAGCATCATAGGTTACTATGATGCTGTGCGCATCAGGCCGCCCCATGGACTATTGTCCTGCATTTATAAGATCATATGAGTGCGGGACAATATCCCCGCGGGTGGCCCGATGCGCACAGCATCATAGTAACCTATGATGCTGCGAGGCTCCCGTGTGCACGATGTATGCCCCTCTGGGACATATGGCCGGCTCACGGACCGTATGTCTCGGAGGGCATACGGTTGTGTGCATGAGCCCTTAACATGCTTATTCGTCGCATATAATGCCCTCGCATATATGCACTCACATATAATCAGGGCTGTCTTTACCAAGGGGTTGCTCCTGGGGGGCCCAAGGCAGCTGCCTCTTGAGTCCTGCTAGCCACTGCCCCGGGTGTCAGGCTGTCAGCTGTGATCTAGGACCTTAGCTGTGATCTAGGATCTTAGATGACATCATCACCATGTGACCAGTAACCTAGCAATATTACTGGTCATATGGCTATGAGGTCATCAAGGTCCTATCAGGAGTGTTGCAGGAGAAGTTTGACTTAACTGTGGAGCTTTTTTTTGTGAAGATTACATCAGAAAAAGGTGACAGGGGCTGTTATGCTAATATACTGTAAACTACTGTATAGTGGGGTGCTGTATACTGTGGGGGGCTGTATACTGTGTGGGGCTGTATACTGTGGGGGGGGGGCTGTATACTGTGGGGGGGCTGTATAGTGTGGGGAGCCTGTATAGTGTGGGGAGCCTGTATAGTGTGGGGGGCCTGTATACTGTGGGGGGCTGTATACTGTGGGGGGAGCTGTATACTGTGGGGGGGCTGTATACTGTGGGGAGCCTGTATAGTGTGGGGGGCCTGTATAGTGTGGGTGGCCTGTATACTGTGGGGGGCTGTATACTGTGGAAGGCTGTATACTGTGTGTGGGGGGGCTGTATACTGTGTGGGGGGCTGTATACTGTGTGGGAGGGCTGTATACTGTGTGGGGGGGGGGGGCTGTATACTGTGTGGGGGCCTGTATACTGTGGGGGCCTGTATAGTATTGGGGGCCTGTATAGTGTGGGGGGCTGTAAAGTGTGGGGGGCTGTATACTGTGGGTGCTGTATTTTGTGGAGTGCTATACTGCTGTACTGTATACTGTGGGGGGCTGTATATTGTATACTGTGGGTACTGTATAGTGTGGAGTGCTATACTGCTGTACTGTATAGTGTGGGGGGCTGTATAGTGTGGGGTGCTGTATCGTGTATAGTTTGGGGTGCTGTATACGGTGAGGTGCTATACTGCTCTACTGTATACTGTAAGGTGTTGTATACTGTGGGGTGCTGTATACTGTGGACTGCTATACTGCTCTACTATATACTGTGGGGTACTGTATAGTGTGGGGTGCTATACTGCATACTGTGTGGTGCTGTATGCTATAGGGTGCTATACTGCATACTGTGGGTTGCTGTATACTATAGGGTGCTATACTGCATACTGTGGGGTGCACTGTAACACTAGGGTGAGCCGAGCCCTGGTCTCCTTCCTGGAGAGTGGTGCCCACCTCCAGCCTGAGCCCAGCTGCCCAGAGCACTGATCCTGAGCCGCTGGAGTCTTCAGAACTGGAAGTATTTACAGTCATTCACTGTACTCTACCAGATGTGTGGATTTTTTGTGTGTGTGTTGTGGTGGAGGGCGTGATTGCCTGCTAAGGTGTGGGAAGGCGGGATCCAGGGGGCCCAAGTAAATTTTTGCCCAGGGTCCAATAAATATTAAAGACGGCCCTGCATATAATGTTTTACAGGGTTAACTCACCAGCAGGCCTTCACCTACAATCTTTTTCAGGGTCAGCTGACCAGCAGGCCCTCGCATTTAATTTTTTTTGAGGGTCGGCTCACTAGCAGGTCCTCAGCTACAATCTTTTACAGGGTCAGCTCACATGCAGGCCCTTGGATATAATTTTTTAGAGGGTCAGTACACCAGCAGGCCCTCACCTACAATGTTTTACAGGGTCAGCTCACCAGCAGGCCCTCAATTACAATGTTTTACAGGGTCTGCTCACCAGTAGGCTCTCGCATATAATGTTTTACAGGGTCAGCTCACCAGCAGGCCTTCACCTACAATCTTTTTCAGGGTCAGCTGACCAGCAGGCCCTTGCATATAATTTTTTTGGAGGGTCAGCTCACCAGCAGGGCCTCATCTACAATGTTTTACAGGGTCAGCTCCCCAGCAGGCCCTCACCTACAATCTTTTACAGGGTCAGCTGACCAGCAGGCCCTTGCATATAATTTTTTTGGAGGGTCAGCTCACCAGCAGGGCCTCATCTACAATGTTTTACAGGGTCAGCTCCCCAGCAGGCCCTCACCTACAATCTTTTACAGGGTCATCTCACCAGCAGGCCCTCATCTACAAGTCCAGCCTCACTATCCAGGAGTCTGGTCAACACAATCCTCACCGCCGGGGGTCGCGTAACTAGTTATCATGGAGGAGTCTCGTTCATTATCGGAATTAACCAGACAAATCTCTCCACCAACTAAGAACGTCCATGCACCACCACCCACAGAATCGAGAAAGAGCTATCAATCTGTCAATCCTTTCCGTGTCCGGGCCGGGTAAGGTTTCCCGTGCTGAGTCAAATTAAGCCGCAGGCTCCACTCCTGGTCGTGCACTTCCGTCAATTCCTTTAAGTTTCAGCTTTGCAGCAATACTCCCCCCGGAACCCAAAGACTTTGGTTTCCCGAAAGCTACTCGACGGGTCATGGGAATAACGCCACCGGATCGCCGGTCAGCATCATTTATGGTCGGAACTATGACGGTATCTGATTGTCTTCGAACCTCCGACTTTCAATTTTGATTCATGAAAACATTCTTGGCAAATGCTTTCGTTTTGGTTCGTCTTGCACCGATCCAAGAATTTCACCTCTAGCGGCGCAATACGGATGCCCTCGGCCGTCCCTCTTAATCATGGCCCCAGTTCCGAAAACCAACAAATTAGAACCGTAGTCCTATTCCATTATTCCTAGCTGAAGTATTCAGGCATGCTTTGAACACTGTACATTTTTTCAATGGTCATCTAAGCAGCAGGCACTCTCCCATCATTTTTTAAATGGTCAGCTCAGAAGCAGGCCCTCAACCATAATGTTTTAGAGGGTCAGCTCAGCAGCAGGCTCTCACATATAATTTTTTAGAGGGTCAGATCACCTGTAGGCCCTCACCTACAATCTTTTACAGGGTCAGCTCACCTGCAGGCCCTCACCTAATTATACCTAATAGGTAATTTGCGCTCATGCTGCCTTGCTTGGAAGAGGTAGCTGTAGCTGTTTCTCAGGCTCCCTCTCCGGAATCAAACCCTGATTCCTCGTTACCCATGGTCACCATGGTTCACGCTGAGAATAACATCGAAAGTTGATAGGGCAGACATCCGAATGGATAGTCACCATCATGGGGACGTGCTATCGGGCCCAGGTTATCTAAGCGGCAGCAGGCCCTAGCCCATAATTTTTTATATGGTCAGATCAGCCGGCCCTTGCTCCAAATGTTTTTGAGGGTTACCAGCAGGCCATCAATCATAATTTTTCAAGGCTGTGTATGATGCCCTCCTTTATGTGTAACAAAGGGTGTATTGGAGTGCTGGTTCCTTGTAATTTTTGGCAGCCCTTTTACTTAGTGCATTGGCTTTATGAGTGTAGGAGTCCCACTACCTGAACAATTGTACCACAATGTGAATGAGGCCCTCCTTTATGTCATATACAGGTTGTATCGGAGTGCCTCTTCCTTGTAATTTTCGGCAGAACTTTCACTTTATATACAAGTTAATATACAGGAAAGAATGTTTCCTAACAATTTTTGGTCGGAAATCAATTTTTTCTTGTCAGTCTGTCAGTCTGTAAAAGTTGCGTACTACTCGGACAACATCGCTCCCAGCAGCAACCTGGGAGTCAGAGATGCATCCAGCCAGACATCCTCCCCATGCTGTTCCTGGACCATTTTGGTGGTGTTTCCATCAATTTCTGACCTTTTACTATAAACCAGGCACCCTCCCCTCTTCAGAGCAGGGGGTGCCTGGTTTAATGCTTGGGTTCCCCCATTGACTTCCATTGTGCTCGGGTGCTAGGTAGAGCACCCAAGCATCCCCATGTGTTCGGCCTGAGCACCCGAGCACTATGGTGCTCGATCAACACTAATAGAGAGAAATCACTGAATAAAGTGGCCTAAACGGGAGGAAATGCTCAGAACTCCAAATACTGTAGTGCAACCGGGGAAGCAAAACCTCCACATGTGATCCCCAGCAAATAATGCATACAATGGAGGATGCCGGCAGCGGACCACATGTGCCACAGAAAAATCCTAAACAATATGAAATAATGTGTGAATTAGACTATAAAAATAAATAAATCACTGCAAAGGTGCACTAAAATATATGCACATGAAAATACAAGGCTAAACCCTCAAGCTAGATGTTAAAATGAGACTTTAGCCAATATATTCTATTGAAGAATGGCAATTAGGCCCAAGTTTTTTCAATTTTTACACAAAAGGCTTTTCTACAGATAAGTACAACTATGAACGGCGAATATATATTTGTATTTCGCCACTAATACATGGCAAACTGGGCTGTAAAATATCTCACCCAACCGCTGAACGGCAATTAGTCCCTATTTTTTTTCTATTTTTACACAAAGGGCTTTTCAACAGATAAGTACAACTAGGAACGGCGAATATATTTGTATTTCACTAGTAATACACGGCAAAGTGGGCTGAAAAATATCTCACTGCATCGCTGAGCGGCAAAGATACAGTATTTTTCCTTTTTCCACTAATACAAGCAAAAAAGGGCTTTAAAACAGATAACTGCACCGCTGCGCGGCAAATATATTTTTCCTTTTTCCACTAATACACGCAAAAAAGGGCTTTAAAACAGATAAGTGCACCGCTGAGCAGTAAATATATTTTACTTTTGCCACTAATACACGACAAAAAGGCTGCAATTTTTGCACTTCACCACACAACATGCTAAAAAGCCCTTTTTTTCCACTAATACAAGCCAAAAAATGCTTTCTAACATATAACTGCACTACAAAAGGGCAAATAAAACATAGAAATATTTGTAATGCCTGTTTCAAACAGCACTTGCACCCCAATACCAAGAATTTTTTGATGGAATTACAGATCTGTATAATGGCAATTTGTATCGTCAGTCAGTGCAGCAAAGTGTAATCTGATTGTTCCTATTACCCAGGCTGTCACCTCCCCGAATGAACCCTGTTCAACAGAAATGCTGTGGATTGATTCCTCCCTATCCTTTCTCTACACCTTGAATAATCTTTCCCTGCATTTGAAAATCGTTTTGTTTTTTTTTAGCACAATGACGATTTTACTATCACTGTCCCTAGGGCTTGCAGACACGTCTCTTCCTGCACTAAGTACGCTGGTGAATGGCAGAATCTAAGATGGATGCCGTATTTATATGGCTGTGACATCACAGGGCTGGCTGGCTGCTAATTGGCTGCATTCATGTCAGTATGGGTGATCCTGCCTTCCCAGACTTCCTTTCTCCATGTCATCACCCGTGCAGCAGCCATTTTAGGAAGAATGCTATTCGTTACTAGGAGGAAATTCGCATTCGGTGCAAATCGAATTTTTCCTGAAATTCAGAACGAATTCCACTTCGTCAGCTTCGATTCGCTCATCTCTACACATAGTCCAAAATGTTCTAAATTTTGAGTATTTCTATATATTCAATCAAATATAACTTTGAGTCTTTTTGTTATGTCCATATAATTACAGACAGCAACGCTTTCAAAATATAAAACCTACAGTGAATATGTTAAGCCATATATAAAATGAAAACAACACTATGTTAAATACTGTATATAGTTTCCTCAAAGTAAGGGAAAATGTTCTTTTATGATTCTTCCCTACACCAGAGAAAAATTGCCAATTTCAGTAGGTAAGACTATTTAGGGTCTCCTGTGGCAGTGAATGGGTTTCTGTCGTCCAGTTGTTCTCGTCAGCAGAATTTCACAAGCATATAGCAGAAACAGAGCCAAACTGCTGGCAAGGAGGAGTGGGTGATTAATCTAAATGATTTGCTCTCCTCAATATTTTGCTTCTTATGTCTTAGCTTTCTCATCATTGTTGGGGAGAAAAAGTGAGCAAAGTATCTCTCAACAGAAATTGCAACCAATCTAAACCTTGGCTTTGTCTTCTCACTTCATATATATATTTTTTCAATACAAGGAGTCCCAAAAGATATAAACACTTTGAGAAATTTAAGTCCAGAACTGGCTGATTCTGTCCTTTGTGGAAACAAATAGTTTCCTGATATCATCTGAGCACACGTCCTGTTACAATCATTAGTGTTTAGCGTCTCTTTCTCTCATGTCTAAATTGTAGCTTACAATTTTACATGCCACCATGATTTATATTTTGGATTTTCACTTCAGCCGCAGCCTTGGTGTGCTCACATCCTCTATCTAGTTCACCCTACTTTTTGTAAGATGTTCTTCCATTCCTAGAATTATTTGGCATTCATAGGTCTTTATGTTTAATATCATTGTCTGCTCTAGAAAACACATTTTGATGGGTTTAATGACATTAGGGTGGAGATTTGGGAGGGTAGCTACAAAGAGGAAATTATGCCCGGAGGACCCAACCTCACATATGGACAAGCCATTGATTTCAGTAGGTATTGTGTAATGCTTCATTGCCCCTGTGGTGGCACTACAGGTGAATAGAACACTTTCTGCAGGATCCGCCTATTGATTACTACCAATCATACTCTTTAAGTTTCTTCAGGATCACAGCTTCTCCAGCGTTCTGTGAGGTGACAACTTATACATTGCTAGCATGAACATGAAAACAGAATCTGATAGCTAGATACTGTAGGTGCATCCTAATCAAGCTTCCAGTTCCAACCATCTGTATTATGACAAAAGGATGTTCATTTGCCATCCTCCTTGTACTCACAAATGTAGCTGCAAATCAAGTACTATTAGAAATGAAGATCTTACAGGCAGAATTTTTAAAAACAGTGATTTTTTTTTTTTTTTGCGGGTTTTCATTAGAATTCTATTGACCCACTTTTACACTATTACACTCAGTATTTGGTCAGTATTTTGCATCAGCATTTGTAAACCGAAACTAGGAGTGGATACAAAACACGGAGAAGGTACAAATGTTTCCAGTATACTTTATATTTGTAGTTTCCACTCCTGGTTTTCATTCACATAGCCTGTTTTTGCACTTTGGTGTTTAGTCAGTGATTTCCATCAGTGATTGTGAGTCAAAATCAGGAATGGAGCCTCCAAAGAGGTATAATAAAAGATTTGTACTTGTTTGGTGTTTTTGACCTACACCTGGTTTTGACTCACAATTAGAGTTGAGCGGACACCTGGATGTTTGGGTTCGACAGGTTCGGCCGAACTTCACAAAAAAGTTCGAGTTTGGGACCCAAACTTGACCCCGAACCCGAACCCCATTGAATTCAATGGGGACCCGAACTTTTGAGCACTAAAATTGCTGTAAAAATGTCATGGAAAGGGCTAGAGGGCTGCAAATGGCATCAAAATGTGGTTAAGAGCATGGAAAGTGCTCTGCAAACAAATATGGATACAGAAATGACTTTAAATAACATAAAATACGTAAAAATTTAAAATAATAATCTTGATCTAGGAGGACGAGGTCCATATGGAATAGGAGGTTGAGGAGGCGGTGGATGTGGCAGTGTAGGTGGAATCGGTGGTGGAGGAGGAGATAGCATACACTGCTTTTTGGTTTTAATTTTTTTTTTATTAGGGTACACCCCAAAACATTGGGAAATATAACCTGTGATAAACCCCTCCAGTCGTGCTAATCACACGTTCAGACAATACACTAGCTGCAGGGCAGGCCAGCACCTCCAAGGCGTAAAGGGCAAGATCAGGCCATGTGCACAAATTGGAGACCCATCAGTCAGTTAGTGTAGGCGTGTGCACACATACTGCCCCGCCATGTTGCACGTCACCGTGACGTCCACGATCCATTTGGATATCTTCTCTATCAACTTTTGATGTTCTTTTCTAAGCCTACCATGTTGATTACGGTTATCGGCGAATCAGGGTTCCACGCCGGAGAGGGAGAGTGAGAAAGAGACCACATCCAAGGGAGATCAATGGATGAAATTTAATTGTGATCGAGCGGAAATATGTGAAAAGTTATTAAAACGGAAGGATCAAAGGAGCGGCAATTACCCACTTCCGACTTGGGGAGGTAGTGACGATAAATTTTAATACAGGACTCTTAAGATGCCCTGTTATTGGAATGATTAATAAAAAATTATAGGGAATGTCACTGGGGTATTTAGGATTTGGAAACGTTAGACAGGAGAGGCCCTGCTGCCACTTTGTTGACTATAGATAACTTCTGCCTGATCGTCCACGATCCATTTGGATATCTTCTCTATCAACTTTCGATGTTCTTTTCTGAGCCTACCATGTTGATCACGGTTATCGGCAAATTAGGGTTACATGCCGGAGAGGGAGCGTGAAAAAGAGAGACCACATCCAAGGGAGGTAAATTAAATATGATCGAGTGGAAAAGTGGGACAAATTATTGAAGCGCAAATGTGGGACAAGTTATTAAAGTTTAAGCATTGAATGAAAGAAGGGGGCGCGCATCACTTAAAGAATTTTTGAAATTTAATTCCCTGTCACCTATGCAGAGCAGGGGTTTTGTATACGGCAAAACTGGTAAAATGTCACCTTGTTACAGATGATTTTTTGAAATTTAGGTCCCTATTACCTATGCAGAGCAGAGGTTTAATCACTGCAAAAATGGTCAAATGTCACCCAAAAATGACAAATTAGTGAAATTTTTTTACCTGTCTACTAGGTATAGCAGTGGTATATCACACCCAAAAATTGGTGAATTTCAACCGAATATGTAACAGACAAATTAGTGAAATTACATAAAATAAAATACGTACAAAAAAAAAACCTTGATATATGAGGTAGAGGTCAATATGGTGTAGGAGTTTGAGGAGGCGGTGGACGTAGCGGTGTACGCTGAAGCGGCGGTGGAGGAGGACGAGTTAGCCAACACTGGTTTTTGGTTTAATTTTTTTTTCTTTCTTTTTTTTTTTGTGTGAAATATCCAAAATACAAGAATGAGCAATTGCGCTGTAGTATAACAATGGCTGGTTAAGGCCGGTATACATATCTATTCTGCACAAGGTACGGACAAGTCTTGTGGGATCCATGCCTGGTTCATTTTAATGAACGTGAGCTTGTCCACATTGGCTGTGGACAGGTGGCTGCGCTTGTCTGTGATAACGCCCCCTGCCATGCTAAACACACGTTCAGACAATACACTGGCTGCAGGGCAGGCCATCACCTCCAAGGCGTAAAGGGCAAGCTCAGGCCATGTGCCCAATTTGGAGACCCAGAAGTTGAAGGGAACAGACCCATCATTCAGTACGTGTAGGCATGTGCACACATACTGCTCCATCATGTTGCTGAAATGTTGCCTCCTGCTAAGACGATCCATATCAGCTGGTGGTGCTGGTTGTTGTGGCGTGCTGACAAAGCTTTTCCACATTTCGGCCATGCTAACCCTGCCTTTTAAGGTGCTGGTGGTGCCCCAGCTGCGTTGGCGACCTCTTCTGCCTTCGCCTTGTGCTTTCAATGTGCCCCCGCTGTCAGGTGAGAATGCCACCAGCAGCGCATCTACCAGCGTGCGCTTGTACTCGCGCATCTTACGATCACGCTCCATTGAGGGAATTAAGGATGGTACGTTGTTCTTGTAATGGGGATCCAGCAGCGTGGCCACCCAGCAATCGGCACAAGTTAGAATGTGGGCAACTCGGCGGTCGTTGCGGAGACACTGCAGCAAGTAATCGCTCATGTGTGCCAGGATGCCCAGAGGCAACGAAAAGCTGTCCTCTGTGGGAGGTGTATCGTCTGTGTCCTCTGTATCCCCCCAGCCACGCACCAGTGATGGCCATGAGCTGGTTTGGGTGCCACCTTGCTGTGAACACGATTCCTCCTCCTTCATATCCTCCTCCTCATCCTCCAGAACTGTGCCCTGGCTGGACAATTGTGTACCTTGGGTTTGTGGGTGCAGGAAACCACCCTCGGAGCCACTTGTGAATGACTAGCCAGAAATCCTATGAAATGATCCCTCTTCCTCCTCCTCCTCCTGTGCAACATCCTCTTCCATCATCGCCAGCAGCATTTTTTCAAGGAGGCATAGAAGTGGGATAGTAACGCTGAGAATGGCACTGGCCATGATGGTGGAGTACTCGAAACAGCGCAACAAGGAACACAGGTCTCGCATGGAGGCCCAGTCATTGGTGGTGGAGTAGTGCTGTTCTGCAGAGCGACTCACCCGTGCATGCTGCAGCTAAAACTCCACTATCGCCTGCTGCTGCTCACACAGTCTGGCTAGCATGTGCAAGGTGGAGTTCCACCTTGTGGGCAAGTTGCATATAAGGCGGTGAGCAAGAAGGCCAAAGTTACGCTGCAGCGCTGACAGGCGAGCAACAGCAGGGTGAGAACACCGAAAGCGCGCACAGACGGCCCGCACTTTCTGCAGCAGCTCTGATATTTTGGGGTAATTTTAAGGAACATCTGCACCACCAAATTCAGCACATGTGCCAAGCAAGGGATGTGCGTCAAACCGGCTAGTCTCAGAGCTGCTACGAGATTTCACCCATTATCACACACCACCAGGCCGGGTTTGAGGCTCACTGGCACCAACCACTCATCGGTCTGTTGTTCAAGGCCCGTCCACAGCTCCTGCGCAGAGTAGGGTTTGTCCCCCAAACAGATAAGTTTTAAAACTGCCTGCTGTCATTTACCCCTGGCTGTGCTGAATTTGGTGGTGAAGGTGTTACGCTGACCGGATGAGGAGCCGGTAGAGGATGAGGAGGTGGAGTAGGAGGAGGAAGCAACAGGAGGCAAACTGAAGCGCCCTGCAATCCTTGGTGGTGGAAGGACATGCGCCAAACTGCTATCCGCCTTAGGCCCAGCCACCACTGCATTTACCCAGTGTGCTGTTATGGAGATATAACGTCCCTGACCGTGCCTACTGGTCCACGTATCCGTACTTAGGTGGACCTTTCCACAGATGCACACTGGATTTTGTCCCCCACACACCGGATTTTGTCCCCCACTTGGATGTGCAGGGAAGGGATGGCACGCCTGGAAAAGTAGTGGCGGCTGGGCACGACGTACTGTGGGACAGACACCACCATAAGGCCTTTAAAACTCTCCGTCTCCACCAGAAGGAATGACAGCATTTCAAAGGACAGTAATTTTAAAATGCTGGCATTCAGGGCCAGGGATCACGGGTGGGTAGGGGGGTACTTCCTCTTCCGCTCCAATGTTTGGGAGATGGAGAGCTGAACACTTCCGTGGGACATTGTGGAGATGGTTGGTGACCCAGATGGTGATGCTGCTGGCAGATCCTCTGTTTGCGGGGTGGCAGGTGGCACTGTCACTCCAGAGGTGGATGAAGAGGCCGAGACTGCAGCAGAAGAGGAAGCAGGAGGAGCCAGAGACCTTTCTTGGTTTTTGAGGTGTCTACTCCACTGCAGCTCGTGCTTTGCACTTAAATGCCTGGTCATGCAGGTTGTGCTCAGGTTGAGAACGTTTATGCCTCGCTTCAGGCTCTGATTGCACAGTGTGCAAACCACTCTTGTCTTGTCGTCAGCACATTGTCTGAAGAACTGCAACGCCAGGGAACTCGGAGCTGGCTTTGGTGTGCTCGGTCCCTTGCTGCGGTGGGCAGTAGCATGCGTACTGTCTAGGGGATGGCCGCTCTGCTTTTGCACCCTGCTCCCTTTTGTTCTGTACTAGTTGCTCTGTGCGACCACCGCCTCTTCCTCCGAAATACACAGGTCACTCGCATGACGTTGATTCAATGTGGGGTCGAGGACCTCATCATCCTCCACATCATCTTCCACCCAGTCTTCACCCCTGCACTCCTTGTCGGTCTGCACACTTTCGAAAGCCACAGCAGTTGGCACCTGTGTTTCATCATCATCCGAGACAAGCTGCGGTGCAATTTTTGCCCTAAATGGGTGTTTTTGTAATAGCAGAATAGAACAACAGTATCTAAAGCGTGTATCTCACATGTACAGATGCAGACAAGGCCGCAAATTAAGTATTTTGCCCAAAATGGGTGTTTTTTAAAACCCAGAAAATTAATGAAGTAATTCAAGCTTGTTTTAACAATAACAGATGCAGCAAAGGCTGCAATATTAACCACCTCCGGACCGCCTAACGCAGATTCGCGTTCCGGAGGTGGCAGCGCTGCGCACAATCACGCATATACGCGTCATCTCGCGATGGCCGTTCGCTGGCAGGCTGGAGATGTGTTTTTTTTAACCCCTAACAGGTATATTAGACGCTGTTTTGATAACAGCGTCTAATATACCTGCTACCTGGTCCTCTGGTGGTCCCCTTTGTTTGGATCGACCACCAGAGGACACAGGTAGCTCAGTAATATGTTGCACCAAACACCACTACACTACACCCCCCTGTCACTTATTAACCCCTTATTCACCCTTGATCACCCCTGATCACCCCATATAGACTCCCTGATCACCCCCCTGTCATTGATTACCCCCATGTCATTGATCACACCCCTGTAAAGCTCCATTCAGACGTCCGCATGATTTTTACGGATCCACTGATAGATGGATCGGATCCGCAAAACGCACACGGACGTCTGAATGGAGCCTTACAGGGGCGTGATCAATGACTGTGGTGATCACCCCATATAGACTCCCTGATCACCCCCCTGTCATTGATTACCCCCCTGTCATGATCACACCCCTGTAAAGCTCCATTCAGATGTCCGCATGATTTTTACGGATCCACTGATAGATGGATCGGATCCGCAAAACGCACACGGACGTCTGAATGGAGCCTTACAGGGGCGTGATCAATGACTGTGGTGATCACCCCATATAGACTCCCTGATCACCCCCCTGTCATTGATCAACCCCCTGTAAAGCTCCATTCAGATGTCCGCATGATTTTTACGGATCCACTGATAGATGGATTGGATCCGCAAAACGCACACGGACGTCTGAGTGGAGCCTTAAAGGGGCGTGATCAATGACTGTGGTGATCACCCCATATAGACTCCCTGATCACCCCCCTGTCATTGATCAACCCCCTGTAAAGCTCCATTCAGATGTCCGCATGATTTATTCGGATCCACTGATAGATGGATCGGATCCGCAAAACGCACACGGACGTCTGAGTGGAGCCTTACAGGGGCGTGATCAATGACTGTGGTGATCACCCCATATAGACTCCCTGATCACCCCCCTGTCATTGATTACCCCCCTGTCATTGATCAACCCCCTGTAAAGCTCCATTCAGATGACCGCATGATTTTTACGGATCCACTGATAGATGGATCAAATCCGCAAAACGCACACGGACGTCTGAATGGAGCCTTACAGGGGCGTGATCAATGACTGTGGTGATCACCCCATATAGACTCCCTGATCACCCCCCTGTCATTGATTACACCCCTGTCATTGATCACCCCCCTGTAAAGCTCCATTCAGATGTCCACATGATTTTTACGGATCCACTGATAGATGGATCGGATCCGCAAAACACATACAGGCGTCTCCCTGGAGCCTTCCAGGGGGGGGTGATCACCCCATATAGACTCCCTGATCACCCCCCTGTCATTGATCACCCCCCCCCCCTGTCATTGATCACCCCCCTGTCAGACTGCATTCAGATGTCCGTATGATTTTTACGGATCCACGGATACATGGATCGGATCCGCAAAACACATACGGACATCTGAATCGAGCCTTACAGAGGGGTGATCAATGACAGGGGGGTGATCACCCCATATAGACTCTCTGATCACCACCCTGTCATTGATCACCCCCCTGTCATTGATCACACCTCTGTAAGGCTCCATTCAGACATTTTTTTGGCCCAAGTTAGCGGAATTATTATTTTTTTTTCTTACAAAGTCTCATATTCCACTAACTTGTGTCAAAAAATTAAATCTCACATGAACTCACCATACCCCTCACGGAATCCAAATGCGTAAAATTTTTTAGACATTTATATTCCAGACTTCTTCTCACGCTTTAGGGTCCCTAGAATGCCAGGGCAGTATAAATACCCCATATGTGACCCCATTTCGGAAAGAAGACACCCCCAGGTATTCCGTGAGGGGCATATTGAGTCCATGAAAGATTGAAATTTTTGTCCCAAGTTAGCGGAAAGGGAGACTTTGTGAGAAAAAAATAAAAAATATCAATTTCCGCTAACTTGTGCCAAAATTTTTTTTTTTCTATGAACTCGCCATGCCCCTCATTGAATACCTTGGGGTGTCTTCTTTCCAAAATGGGGTCACATGTGGGGTATTTATACTGCCCTGGCATTCTAGGGGCCCCAAAGCGTGAGAAGAAGTCTGGTATCCAAAGGTCTAAAAATGCCCTCCTAAAAGGAATTTGGGCACCTTTGCGCATCTAGGCTGCAAAAAAGTGTCACACATCTGGTATCGCCGTACTCAGGAGAAGTTGGGGAATGTGTTTTGGGGTGTCATTTTACATATACCCATGCTGGGTGAGAGAAATATCTTGGTCAAATGCCAACTTTGTATAAAAATATGGGAAAAGTTGTCTTTTGCCAAGATATTTCTCTCACCCAGCATGGGTATATGTAAAATGACACCCCAAAACACATTCCCCAACTTCTCCTGAATACGGCGATACCAGATGTGTGACACTTTTTTGCAGCCTAGGTGGGCAAAGGGGCCCATATTCCAAAGAGCACCTTTAGGATTTCACAGGTCATTTACCTACTTACCACACATTAGGGCCCCTGGAAAATGCCAGGGCAGTATAACTACCCCACAAGTGACCGCATTTTGGAAAGAAGAGACCCCAAGGTATCCGCTGATGGGCATAGTGAGTTCATGGAAGTTTTTATTTTTTGTCACAAGTTAGTGGATTATGAGACTTTGTATGAAAATAAATAAATAAATAAAAAATCATCATTTTCCACTAACTTGTGACAAAAAATAAAAAATTCTAGGAACTCGCCATGCCCCTCACGGAATACCTTGGGGTGTCTTCTTTCCAAAATGGGGTCACTTGTGGGGTAGTTATACTGCCCTGGCATTCTAGGGGCCCAAATGTGTGGTAAGGAGTTTGAAATCAAATTCTGTAAAAACTGACCAGTGAAATCCGAAAGGTGCTCTTTGGAATATGGGCCCCTTTGCCCACCTAGGCTGCAAAAAAGTGTCACACATCTGGTATTTCTGTATTCAGGAGAAGTTGAGGAATGTGTTTTGGGGTGTCTTTTTACATATACCCATGCTGGGTGAGATAAATATCTTGGTCAAATGCCAACTTTGTATAAAAAAATTGGAAAAGTTGTCTTTTGCCAAGATATTTCTCTCACCCAGCATGGGTATATGTAAAATGACACCCCCAAAACACATTCCCCAACTTCTCCTGAGTACGGAGATACCAGATGTGTGACACTTTTTTGCAGCCTAGGTGGGCAAAGGGGCCCATATTCCAAAGAGCACCTTTCGGATTTCACTGGTCAGTTTTTACAGAATTTGATTTCAAACTCCTTACCACACATTTGGGCCCCTAGTATGCCAGGGCAGTATAACTACCCCACAAGTGACCCCATTTTGGAAAGAAGAGAACCCAAGGTATTCGCTGATGGGCATAGTGAGTTCATGGAATTTTTTATTTTTTGTCACAAGTTAGTGGAATATGAGACTTTGTAAGAAAAAAAAAAAAAAAAAATAATCATCATTTTCCGCTAACTTGTGACAAAAAATAAAAAGTTCTATGAACTCACTATGCCCATCAGCGAATACCTTAGGGTGTGTACTTTGCGAAATGGGGTCATTTGTGGGGTGTTTGTACTGTCTGGGCATTGTAGAACCTCAGGAAACATGACAGGTGCTCAGAAAGTCAGAGCTGCTTCAAAAAGCGGAAATTCACATTTTTGTACCATAGTTTGTAAACGCTATAACTTTTACCCAAACCATTTTTTTTTTTTACCCAAACATTTTTTTTTTATCAAAGACATGTAGAACAATATATTTAGAGCAAAATTTATATATGGATCTCGTTTTTATTGCAAAATTTTAAAACTGAAAGTGAAAAATGTCATTTTTTTGCAAAAAAATCGTTAAATTTCAATTAATAACAAAAAAAGTAAAAATGTCAGCAGCAATGAAATACCACCAAATGAAAGCTCTATTAGTGAGAAGAAAAGGAGGTAAAATTCATTTGGGTGGTAAGTTGCATGACCAAGCAATAAACGGTAATTGTAGTGTAGTGCAGAAGTGTAAAAAGTGGCCTGGTCTTTCAGGGTGTTTAAGCACTGGGGGCTGAGGTGGTTAAGTACTTTGCCCAAAATGGGTGTTTTTTTTTTACAAACAGAATATGACAGCAGTATATAACGCTTGAATTTCACACGTACAGATGTAGCAAGGGCTGTAAAATTTTGTATTTTGCCCAAAAAGGGTGTTTTTTAAAACACCGAAAATTATTGCTGTATTTCTAGCTTAAATTGCACACTGACTAATGTGACAGAGGCCCCAGATGGTGGGTATTGCCAAAAATGGGTGTTTTTTAAAACCCCAAAAAATTATAGAAGTATTTCAAGCTTGTTTTTAACAATCACATATGCAGCAAAGGCTGCAATATTAAGTACTTTGCCCAAAAAGGGTGTGTAACGGTCGCGTACACACACACACAGGGGAAAGGGAAGTGACCACTGCGCTCCACCCTTACCCCTGGCCCTGCCTACTTGCCTCGCGAGTAGGGATGAGCGAACCCGAACTGTATAGTTCGGGTTCGTACCGAATTTTGGGGTGTTCGTGACACGGACCCGAACATTTTCGTAAAAGCAGCCAATCAACAAGCGTCATACTACTTGCCCCAAGAGGCCATCACAGCCTTGCCTACTATTGGCATGGCTGTGATTGGCCAGTGCAGCATGTGACCCAGCCTCTATATAAGCTTGGGTCACGTAGCGCTGCACGTCACTCTGCTGATTCAAGCACAGGGAGAGGTTGCTGCTGCGACGTTAGGGCGAGATTAGGCAGATTAACTCCTCCAAAAGACTTAATTCAGTGATCGATCTCCAGCTGTGGATCATTAAAGTGCTGATATTGAATTGCTCACTTTTTTTAGGCTGCCCAGAGCGTTTTTATATCACTTTTTTCTGGGGGGATCGGCGGCCATTTTGTGGCTTGTGGTGCGCCAGCACAAGCTACCACCAAGTGCATTTAACCATCAATAGTGTGGTTATTTTTTGCTAAATCCTACATCAAATGCAGGCTGAGCCTGTGTCACCCAAGTGCATTTAACCATCAACAGTGTGGTTATTTTTTGGCCATATACTACATCAGGTGCAGGCTGAGCCTGTGTCACCCAAGTGCATTTAACCATCAACAGTGTGGTTATTTTTTGGCCATATACTACATCAGGAGCAGGCTGAGCCTGTGTCACCCAAGTGCATTTAACCATCAATAGTGTGGTTATTTTTTGGCCATATACTACATCAGGGGCAAGTTGAGCCTGTCACCCAGCGCCTAAAAAATAGCCCTGACATTTATATTCCTATAAATCAGTACTGTTTTAGCTGGTCAAATTATTTGTAGTGACCGTAAAAGCACAGTTTTTGTTCTGGGTTGAAAAACTATTCCCAAATTTGCCATTTTCAAAATTAGTAGTTTCTGCTATATCAGGCCAACTTTAAATCTATCCCAAAAAAGGGTATATTAGATTCAAGGTGCTGATAGTGTCATTCTGAAAAACTTAACACACACGCTACAGTGCAGATACAAGTCTAATTCTGTGATTAAAGGTATACCTGTCACACAGCGCCTAAAAAATAGCCCTGTAATTTATATTCCTCCAAATCAGTACTGTTTTAGCTGGTCAAATTATTTGTAGTGACCGTAAAAGCACAGTTTTTGTTCTGGGTTGAAAAACTATTCCCAAATTTGCCATTTTCAAAATTGTGGTGAACGGGAACAATGAGGAAAACATCTAGTAAGGGACGCGGACGTGGACATGGTCGTGGTGGTGTTAGTGGACCCTCTGGTGCTGGGAGAGGACGTGGCCGTTCTGCCACAGCCACACGTCCTAGTGTACCAACTACCTCAGGTCCCAGTAGCCGCCAGAATTTACAGGGATATTTGGTGGGGCCCAATGCCGTTCTAAGGATGGTAAGGCCTGAGCAGGTACAGGCATTAGTCAATTGGGTGGCCGACAGTGCATCCAGCACGTTCACATTATCTCCCACCCAGTCTTCTGCAGAAAGCGCACAGATGGTGCATGAAAACCAAGCCCATCAGTCTGTCACATCACCCCCATGGCTATCAGGGAAACTGTCTGAGCCTCAAGTTATGCAGCAGTTTCTTATGCTGTTTGAAGACTCTGCTGCCAGGGTTTCCCAAGGGCATCCACCTAGCCCTTCCCCAGGGGTGGAAGAGATAGAATGCACTAACGCACAACCACTTATGCTTTCTGATGATGAGGACATGGGAATACCACCTCAGCACGTCTCTGATGATGACGAAACACAGGTGCCAACTGCTGCGTCTTTCTGCAGTGTGCAGACTGAACAGGAGGTCAGGGATCAAGACTGGGTGGAAGACGATGCAGGGGACGATGAGGTCCTAGACCCCACATGGAATGAAGGTCGTGCCACTGACTTTCAGAGTTCGGAGGAAGAGTGTAACGGTCACGTCCACACACACACAGGGGGAAGGGTAGTGACCACTGCGCTCCACCCTCACCCCTGGCCCTGCCTACTTGCCTCACGAGTCCTGATGACAGGGGACAACTGGACGGCAATCCCTAACTTAGGATATGTGCAGGGAAGACAGACAAGACAAAATACGGAACATGAACGGACCGGATCAGAACCAAGAGAGCTACGCAGTACAACGGATTAAGCAAAGAATGGTCAGGAGAAGCCGGGGTCAAATACCAGGAGAGTAGCGAAGTACAAGAGGAGTCCTAAGAGAGTAGTCAGGTGGGAGCCGATGTCACAATACTAGGATGTACAGGAGGAGCAGGCAGAGGATCGTCAGGGAACAGGATCAGGTAAAAATTCAGTAGTCCAACAAATAGCCAGGAACATAGAAATTAACAGGCAACCTGTAGCCAGCAGGCTGCCTGTATTTATAGTGGGGAGTGAGGGTCATGTGACGTGGCCAGCATCGCATGACCGACAGACCAACCAGTCGAGCACCGAGTGATCAGCTCGGCGCTCAAGGCAGACTAGGAGCAGGGAGCCACCCAGCTAGTAAAGCCACCCTGGGAATGAGGTCAAACACAGAACCTCATTCCAAAAGCTAAGCAACAGTTCTGCGGGCAATGGGGGACCGAGTGCTCCTTCGGAACCCCGTGACAGTACCCCCCATTTTACGAGGGGCCACCGGACCCAAGACTTCAGGCAATGGCTTTTCAGGGTGTTCTAAATGAAATTTACGAACCAGTCTAGGAGCATGAACCTCCCTGGCAGGTACCCAAGATCTCTCTTCAGGTCCATACCCCTTCCAGTGAATCAGATACTGCAAGGAGTTACGCACCTTCCTGACATCCACTATTTTAGACACGACATACTCCACAGCATCATTAACAAGAACCGGCGGAGGCGAGGCTTTCGATGGTACTACCGGTTCAAAATATTTTTTAAGTAGAGATTTATGGAACACATTATGACTGTGGAATGACTCGGGCAGCTCCAACCTAAATGATACCGGGTTAATCACCTCCGTGATCTTATATGGACCAATAAAACGAGAAGCAAATTTTCTAGAAGCTACCTTGAGAGATAGATTCTTGGAGGACAACCATACTTTATCCCCAACCTGAAAGTTCACCCCCCTTGAACGTCTCCTATCGGCCTTGAGTTTTTGAGAACTTTGAGCCTTTTCTAGGTTCGATTGAACCCGGGCCCAAACTGTGCACAGTTCGGAGGAGAGTTTATCAGCTTCAGGGTTAGAGGAGGAGACGGACGACCCAGAATGAAAACGGGGATGAAAACCATGGTTACAAAAGAAAGAGGAGACCCCAACAGAAGAATTGACACGGTTATTCAGAGCAAATTCAGCCAACGGAAGGAATTTGACCCATAATTGCTGGTCATCAGCAACATACAACCTCAGGAATTGTTCCCCAGACTGATTATGGCGTTCAGTCTGCCCATTACTCTCAGGATGGTAGGCGGAAGAAAAAGACAACTAAATTTTACATCTTTGACAGAAGGCCCTCCAGAATTTGGACACAAACTGCACACCCCTGTCCGAAACAATATTTTCCGGGATGCCATGTAAACGAACAATCTCTCTCACAAAAATAGACACCAGGGTTTTAGCATTTGGAAGTTTAGACAGGGGAATGAAATGAACCATCTTGCTAAACCTATCGACCACTACCCAAACCACAGTCTTACCCTCCGCCAGCGGTAGGTCAGTTATAAATTCCATAGAGATATGGGACCAGGGTCTACTGGGAATGAGTAGGGGTCGTAGGTTACCAGCAGGGCGAGTCCTAGGTGTCTTAGACCTGGCACAAACCTCACAGGCTGACACGTAGGACTTGACATCCCTGGTCAGAGTGGGCCACCAAATAAGATCTAGAAACCAGATCCTTAGTGCCCTCAATACCCGGATGTCCACAAAAGGCAGAATCGTGACACTCACCCAACAGCTGGAGACGAAATTGTACAGGAACAAACAACTTATCTGTTGGGGTGGATGCCGGTGCCAGATGTTGTTCAGCCTTAATGCGAGCCGAGATATCCTGGGTTAGAGCCGCTAAGAAGATGTTTGCTGGTAGGATGGATTCAGGCGGCGTCTCAGTGGGTTGAAAAGCATGGAAGCTCCGAGATAATGCGTCTGCCTTCACATTTTTACTTCCCGGCCTGAACGTAATGGAGAAATCAAAACGGGTAAAAAACAGAGCCCATCGGGCTTGTCGGGGATTCAACCTCTTAGCGGACTCGAGAAACATTAGGTTTTTATGGTCAGTGACAACAGTTACTCGATGCCTTGCCCCCTCCAAAAAATGTCTCCACTCCTCAAATGCCCATTTAATGGCCAACAGCTCCCTATTCCCTATGTCGTAGTTTCTCTCCGTGGGAGAGAATTTCCTAGAGAAGAAGGCACACGGTCTCAGGTTAGTGAGGCTAGCAGGACCTTGTGAAAGGACTGCTCCTGCGCCGTCCTCGGACGCATCCACCTCCACAATAAAGGGTCTCTCCTGATCAGGCTGGATCAGAATGGGAGCGCTACTAAATGCCTTTTTTAATGTTTCAAATGAAGAAATGGCCTTGGTAGACCAATTCTCCAAATCCGCCCCTTTCTTAGTAAGGTCGGTCAATGGCTTAGCAATTACAGAAAAATTCATGATAAATTTACGGTAGTAATTAGCGAAACCCAAAAACCGTTGTAAAGCCTTTAAGGATGAAGGCCTTAACCATTCCTTAATTGCTAAAACCTTACCAGGATCCATCTTAAAGGCGTGAGGAGTCAAAACATGCCCTAGAAACAGTATCTCCTGTACACCAAAGACACATTTCTCTTGCTTAGCGGATAGCTGGTTCTCCCTCAACACCTCTAATACTTGTTTGACATGGGACACATGAGATTCGAAATCAGGAGAGAATATCAAAATGTTGTCAAGATAGACAATAATAAATTTACCTAAGAACTCCCTAAGAATATCGTTCATTAAGTTTTGGAACACAGCTGGGGCATTGCTGAGTCCAAAAGGCATCATCTGATATTCAAAGTGTCCTATCGGAGTATTGAACGCTGTCTTGCATTCGTCTCCCTCCTTGATTCGGATTAGATTGTATGCCCCTTTCAGGTCAATCTTGGAAAACCAGGTTGCCCCCAAAACCTGGTTAAATAAATCCGGAATCAATGGGAGAGAGTATCTATTTTGGACAGTGATTTTATTTAATCTCCGGTAATCAATACAAGGCCTAAGACCACCATCCTTCTTTTTAACAAGAAAAACCCTGCTCCCATAGGAGAGACTGAAGGTCTAATATGCCCTTTAGCAAGGCTCTCCTTAATATAATCTTCCATAGCCTTGCGTTCGGGCCCTGAAAGATTATAAATTCGACCTTTAGGAAATTCGGCACCCTCAATTAGCTCTATGGCGCAATCATAAGGTCTATGGGGGTGTAGAACCTCTGGAGTAAGGGACGAGAACACATCAGAATATTCCTTAATAACAGAGGGTAATGTATTAGACCTTACTGAAACCCCAGCCTGGACCACGGACAAGCATGAGTCACACTTAGGTCCCCATTTCACCAACTCTCCTTTGGACCAATCAATTGTGGGGTTATGTAAACGGAGCCAAGGCAACCCTAGTACCACCTCAACCGGTAGGTTCTCCAGGACTAGAAGAGAACATCTCTCAGAGTGGCACACACCCACGGACAGAGAAATTTCAGAGGTACATGACCTCACCGTACCACCAATCAGGGGAGTAGCATCAATAGCCATGACATGGATAGGTGTAGGTAAAGCAAACATTGGAATACCCAATTTACAAGCAAACTCAAAGTCAATAAAGCTGGCCGCTGAACCGGAGTCAATAAAGGCCTTACCCGGCCACTTATTAACCCCCAGAGAAATTGTTATGGGTACAAAAAGCTTACCTTTAGAAAAATCAGGGTGTACCTGGTCTTTAGGTTGTCTTGCTTTAGAAGACTTGTCAGAGAGGTCCCTCTTAGGACACTTGTTGATCCAATGGCCAGGATCTCCACAGTAGAAGCACTCTCCGCGTCTGCGACGAAGATTACCCCGGGTCATGCCAACCTGCATGGGTTCCTCGGTGGAGACCTCAGTGTTGTCCCTGGAAAAGGCTTCTGGCTGGACCACCATCTGAGAACAGAACTGTCGTTCTTGTCGTCTCTCTCTAACTCGTCTGTCAAGTCGGACAACTAGGGTCATCATTTCCTCTAAGGTCTCAGGAATTTGGTAATTGACCAATAGATCTTTTAAATTATCAGATAGACCAGACCTAAACTGACTCTTCAGGGCTGGTTCATTCCATCCTGAGGGGACACACCACCGTCTGAATTGGGTGCAATACTCCTCCGCAGGGAGATGGCCCTGAACCAGTGCCCTAAGAGCTGTCTCAGCTACCAGGGCCCTGTCTGGTTCGTCATAGAGGGTACCCAGGGCCTGAAAAAACCCCTCCACAGAAGTTAGACAACTGGCCCCAGGAGGTAACGAAAATGCCCAGTCCTGGGGATCACCCTGTAGTAGAGAAATGATAATCCCCACGCGTTGGCTCTCGGGACCGGAGGACACGGGGCGCAAACGGAAGTAGAGTTTGCAATTTTCCTTAAAGGAGAGAAACCTCTTCCGGTCTCCAGAAAAGGGTTCTGGGAGCTTGATCTGGGGTTCAAAATATGGACTGGAGGACAGAGGAGTGGAAGAACCTTGCCCTAACTCACAAGAACGGAGTTTCTCTCCTAGCTCCTGCACCCTCTGTGTCAAGTTAGAGGCATGGTCAGTCAGGGTAGTAAGAGGATTCATGATACAGTGGTTATTGGGCCTGATAATCTGTAACGGTCACGTCCACACACACACAGGGGGAAGGGTAGTGACCACTGCGCTCCACCCTCACCCCTGGCCCTGCCTACTTGCCTCACGAGTCCTGATGACAGGGGACAACTGGACGGCAATCCCTAACTTAGGATATGTGCAGGGAAGACAGACAAGACAAAATACGGAACATGAACGGACCGGGTCAGAACCAAGAGAGCTACGCAGTACAACGGATTAAGCAAAGAATGGTCAGGAGAAGCCGGGGTCAAATACCAGGAGAGTAGCGAAGTACAAGAGGAGTCCTAAGAGAGTAGTCAGGTGGGAGCCGAGGTCACAATACCAGGATGTATGCGCAGTACAGGAGGAGCAGGCAGAGGATTGTCAGGGAACAGGATCAGGTAAAAATTCAGTAGTCCAACAAATAGCCAGGAACCTAGAAATTAACAGGCAACCTGTAGCCAGCAGGCTGCCTGTATTTATAGTGGGGAGTGAGGGTCATGTGACGTGGCCAGCATCACATGACCGACAGACCAACCAGTCGAGCACCGAGTGATCAGCTCGGCGCTCAAGGCAGACTAGGAGCAGGGAGCCACCCAGCTAGTAAAGCCGCCCTGGGAATGAGGTCAAACACAGAACCTCATTCCAAAAGCTAAGCAACAGTTCTGCGGGCAATTGGGGACCGAGTGCTCCTTCGGAACCCCGTGACAAAGAGGCAGTGGTGACACCGAGCCAACAGCGTAGCAAAAGAGGGAGCAGTGGGCAAAATCAGAACACCCGCCGCCAAGAGACTCCGCCTGCTACTGACCGCCGCCATCTGGGACCGAGCACCCCAAAGGCAGCTTCAAGGAGTTCCCTGGCATGGCACTTCTTCAAACAATGTGCTGACGACAAGACCCGAGTGGTTTGCACGCTGTGCCATCAGAGCCTGAAGCGAGGCATTAACGTTCTGAACCTTAGCACAACCTGCATGACCAGGCACCTGCATGCAAAGCATGAACTGCAGTGGAGTAAACACCTTAAAAACAAGGAAGTCACTCAGGCTCCCCCTGCTACCTCTTCTGCTGCTGCCGCCTCGGCCTCTTCTGCTGCTGCAGCCTCGGCCTCTTCCTCCGCCTCTGGAGGAACGTTGGCACCTGCCGCCCAGCAAACATGGGATGTACCACCAACACCACCACCTGCGTCACCAAGCATCTCAACCATGTCACACGGCAGCGTTCAGCTCTCCATCTCACAAACATTTGAGAGAAAGCGTAAATTCCCACCTAGCCACTCTCGATCCCTGGCCCTGAATGCCAGCATTTCTAAACTACTGGCCTATGAAATGCTGTCATTTAGGCTGGTGGACACACACAGCTTCAAACAGCTCATGTTGCTTACTGTCCCACAGTATGTTGTTCCCAGCCGCCACTACTTCTCCAAGAGAGCCGTGCCTTCCCTGCACAACCAAGTGTCCGATAAAATCAAGTGTGCACTGCGCAACGCCATCTGTGGCAAGGTCCACCTAACCACAGATACGTGGACCAGTAAGCACGGCCAGGGACGCTATATCTCCCTAACTGCACACTGGGTAAATGTAGTGGCGGCTGGGCCCCAGGCGGAGAGCTGTTTGGCGCACGTCCTTCCGCCGCCAAGGATCGCAGGGCAACATTCTTTGCCTCCTGTCTCCTCCTACTCAGCTTCCTCCTCCTCTTCTTCCACCTGCTCATCCAGTCAGCCACACACCTTCACCACCAACTTCAGCACAGCCCGGGGTAAACGTAAGCAGGCCGTTCTGAAACTCATATGTTTGGGGGACAGGCCCCACACCGCACAGGAGTTGTGGCGGGGTATAGAACAACAGACCGACGAGTGGTTGCTGCCGGTGAGCCTCAAGCCCGGCCTGGTGGTGTGCGATAATGGGCGAAATCTCATTGCAGCTCTGGGACTAGCCGGTTTGACGCACATCCCTTGCCTGGCGCATGTGCTGAATTTGGTGGTGCAGAAGTTCATTCGCAACTACCCCGACATGTCAGAGCTGCTGCATAAAGTGCGGGCCGTCTGTTCGCGCTTCCGGCGTTCACACCCTGCCGCTGCTCGCCTGTCTGCGCTACAGCGTAACTTCGGCCTTCCCGCTCACTGCCTCATATGCGACGTGCCCACCAGGTGGAACTCCACCTTGCACATGCTGGACAGACTGTGCGAGCAGCAGCAGGCCATAGTGGAGTTTCAGCTGCAGCACGCACGGGTCAGTCGCACTGCGGATCAGACACACTTCACCACCAATGACTGGGCCTCCATGCGAGACCTGTGTGCCCTGTTGCGCTGTTTCTAGTACTTCACCAACATGGCCGGTGGCGATGACGCCGTTATCAGCATTACAATACCATTTCTATGTCTCCTTGAGAAAACACTTAGGGCGATGATGGAAGAGGAGGTGGCCCAGGAGGAAGAGGAGGAAGAGGGGTCATTTTTAGCACTTTCAGGCCAGTCTCTTCGAAGTGACTCAGAGGGAGTTTTTTTGCAACAGCAGAGGCCAGGTACAAATGTGGCCAGACAGGGCCCACTACTGGAGGACGAGGAGGAGGAGGTGGAGGAGGATGAGGATGAAGCATATCACAGCGGGGTGGCACCCAAAGAAGCTCGGGCCCATCACTGGTGCGTGGCTGGGGGAAACACAGTACGATGACGATACGCCTCCCACAGAGGACAGCTTGTCCTTACCTCTGGGCAGCCTGGCACACATGAGCGACTACATGCTGCAGTGCCTGCGCAACGACAGCAGAGTTGCCCACATTTTAACGTGTGCGGACTACTGGGTTGCCACCCTGCTGGATCCCCGGTACAAAGACAATGTGCCCACCTTACTTCCTACACTGGAGCGTGATAGGAAGATGCGCGAGTACAAGCGCACGTTGGTAGACGCGCTACTGAGAGCATTCCCAAATGTCACAGGGGAATCAGTGGAAGCCCAAGGCGAAGGCAGAGGAGGAGCAAGAGGTCGCCAACGCAGCTGTGTCAAGGCCAGCTCCTCTGAGGGCAGGGTTAGCATGGCAGAGATGTGGAAAAGTTTTGTCACCACTCCACAGCTAACTGCACTACCACCTGATACGGAACGTGTTAGCAGGAGGCAACATTTCACTAACATGGTGGAACAGTACCTGTGCACACCCCTCCACGTACTGACTGATGGTTCGGCCCCATTCAACTTCTGGGTCTCCAAATTGTCCACGTGGCCAGAGCTAGCCTTTTATGCCTTGGAGGTGCTGGCCTGCCCGGCGGCCAGCGTTTTGTCTGAACGTGTATTCAGCACGACAGGGGGCGTCATTACAGACAAACGCAGCCGCCTGTCTACAGCCAATGTGGACAAGCTGACGTTCATAAAAATGAACCAGGCATGGATCCCACAGGACCTGTCCATCCCTTGTGCAGATTAGATATTAACTACCTCCCCTTAACAATATATTATTCTACTCCAGGGCACTTCCTCATTCAATCCTATTTTTATTTTCATTTTACCATTATATTGCGGGGCAACCCAAAGTTGAATGAACCTCTCCTCTGTCTGGGTGCCGGGGCCTAAATATGTGACATTGGCCTGTTCCAGTGGTGGGTGATGTGAAGCCTGATTCTCTGCTATGACATGAAGACTGATTCTGTGCTGACATGAAGCCAGATTCTCTGTTACGGGACCTCTCTCCTCTGTCTGGGTGCCAGGGCCTAAATGTGTGACAGTGGCCTCTTCCAGTGGTGGGTGACGTGAAGCATGATTCTCTGCTATGACATGAAGACTGATTCTGTGCTGACATGAATCCAGATTCTCTGTTACGGGACCTCTCTCCTCTGTCTGGGTGCCGGGGCCTAAATGTGTGACAGTGGCCTGTTCCAGTGGTGGGTGACGTGAAGCCTGATTCTCTGCTATGACATGAAGACTGATTCTGTGCTGACATGAAGCCAGATTCTCTGTTACGGGACCTCTCTCCTCTGTCTGGGTGCCGGGGCCTAAATGTGTGACAGTGGCCTGTTCCAGTGGTGGGTGACGTGAAGCCTGATTCTCTGCTATGACATGAAGACTGATTCTGTGCTGACATAAGGCCAGATTCTCTGTTACGGGACCTCTCTCCTCTGTCTGGGTGCCGGGGCCTAAATGTGTGACAGTGGCCTGTTCCAGTGGTGGGTGACGTGAAGCCTGATTCTCTGCTATGACATGAAGACTGATTCTGTGCTGACATAAGGCCAGATTCTCTGTTACGTGACCTCTCTCCTCTGCCTGGGTGCCTGGGCCTAAATGTGTGACAGTGGCCTGTTCCAGTGGTGGGTGACGTGAAGCCTGATTCTCTGCTATGACATGAAGACTGATTCTGTGCTGACATAAGGCCAGATTCTCTGTTACGGGACCTCTCTCCTCTCTCTGGGTGCCGGGGCCTAAATGTGTGACAGTGGCCTGTTCCAGTGGTGGGTGACGTGAAGCCTGATTCTCTGCTATGACATGAAGACTGATTCTGTGCTGACATAAGGCCAGATTCTCTGTTACGCGACCTCTCTCCTCTGCCTGGGTGCCTGGGCCTAAATATGTGACAGTGGCCTCTTCCAGTGGTGGGTGACGTGAAGCCTGATTCTCTGCTATGACATGAAGACTGATTCTGTGCTGACATAAGGCCAGATTCTCTGTTACGCGACCTCTCTCCTCTGCCTGGGTGCCTGAGCCTAAATATGTGACAGTGGCCTGTTCCAGTGGTGGGTGACGTGAAGCCTGATTCTCTGCTATGACATGAAGACTTATTCTGTGCTGACATGAAGCCAGATTCTCTGTTACGGGACCTCTCTCCTCTGCCTGGGTGCCTGGGCATAAATATGTGACAGTGGCCTGTTCCAGTGGTGGGTGATGTGAAGCCTGATTCTCTGCTATGACATGAAGACTGATTCTGTGCTGACATGAAGCCAGATTCTCTGCTATGGCATGAAGAGACTGATTCTCTGCTGACATGAAGCCAGATTCTCTGCTATGGCATGAAGAGACTGATTCTCTGCTAACGTGAAGCCAGATTCTCTGCTATGGGACCTCTGTCCAATTGATATTGGTTAATTTTTATTTTTATTTTAATTCATTTCCCTATCCACATTTGTTTGCATGGGATTTACCTACATGTTGCTGCCTTTTGCAGCCCTCTAGCTCTTTCCTGGGCTGTTTCACAGCCTTTTTAGTGCCCAAAGGTTCGGGTCCCCATTGACTTCAATGGGGTTGGGGTTCGGGTTCGGGACGAATCTCGAGTCGGGTTCGGATCCCGAAACCGAACATTTCCGGGAAGTTCGGCCGAACTTCTCGAACCCGAACATCCAGGTGTTCGCTCAACTCTAGCGATGGCCTTTCAGGGTGTTCTAAATGAAATTTTCGAACAAGTCTAGGAGCATGAACCTCCCTGGCAGGTTTTCAAGATCTCTCTTCAGGTCCATACCCCTTTCAGTGAATCAGGTACTGCAAGGAATTACGCACCTTCCTGACATCCACTATTTTAGACACCACATACTCGACAGCATCATTAACAAGAACCGGCGGAGGCGAGGCTTTTGATGGTACTACCGGTTCAAAATATTTTTTAAGTAGAGACTTATGGAACACATTATGAATGTGGAATGACTCGGGCAGCTCCAACCTAAAAGATACCGGGTTAATCACCTCCGTGATCTTATATGGTCCAATAAAACGAGGATCAAACTTTTTAGAATCTACCTTAAGAGAGAGATTCTTGGAGGACAACCATACCTTATCCCCAACCTGAAAATTCACCCCCCTTGAACGTCTCCTATCGGCCTTGAGTTTCTGAGAACTTTGAGCCTTTTCTAAGTTCTATTGAACCCGGGCCCAAACTGTGTACAGTTCAGAGGAGAGCCTATCCGCCTCAGGGTTAGAGGAGGAGACGGATGACCCAGAATGAAAACGAGGATGGAAACCATGGTTACAAAAGAAAGGTGAAACCCCAGCAGAAAAATTGACATGGTTATTCAAAGCAAATTCAGCCAATGGAAGAAATTTCACCCATTATTGCTGGTCATCAGCAACATACGACCTCAAGAATTGTTCGACAGACTGATTAAGGCGTTCAGTCTGCCCATTACTCTCAGGGTGGTAGGCAGAGGAAAAAGACAATGAAATTTTACATTTTTGACAGAAGGCCCTCCAGAATTTGGACACAAACTGCACACCCCTGTCAGAAACAATATTTTCCGGGATACCATGCAATTTCTTTCACAAAAATAGACGCCAGGGTTTTGGCATTCGGGAGTTTAGACAGGGGAATGAAATGGACCATCTTGCTAAACCTATCGACCACTACCCAAACTACAGTCTTACCCTCCGCCGGCGGTAGGTCAGTTATAAAGTCCATCGAGATATGGGACCAGGGTCTACTGGGAATGGGTAGGGGTCGTAGGTTACCAGCAGGGCGAGTCCTAGGTGTCTTGGACCTGGCACAAATTTTCACAGGCTGACACGTAGGACTTGACATCCCTAGTTAGAGTGGGCCACCAATAAGATCTAGAAACCAGATCCTTAGTGCCCTCAACACCCGGATGTCCACAAAAGGCAGAATCGTGACACTCACCCAACAGCTGGAGACGAAATTGTACGGGAACAAACAACTTATCTGTTGGGGTGGATACCGGTGCCAGATGTTGTTCAGACCTAATGTGAGCCGAGATATCCTGGGTAAGAGCTGCTAAGAAGATTTTTCCTGGTAGGATGGATTCAGGTGGTACCTCAGTAGGTTGAAAAGCCTGGAAGCTCCGAGATAATGCGTCTGCTTTCACATTTTTACTTCACCGCCTGAACGTGATGGAAAAATCAAAACGAGTAAAAAACAGAGCCCATCTGGCTTGACGGGGATTCAACCTCTTAGCAGACTCGAGAAACATAAGGTTTTTATGGTCAGTGACAACAGTTACACAATGCCTTGCCCCCTCCAGAAAATGCCTCCACTCCTCAAATGCCCATTTAATGGCCAGCAGCTCCCTTTTCCCTATGTCGTAGTTTCTCTCCGTAGGAGAGAATTTCCTGGAGAAGAAGGCACATGGTCTCAGATTAGTGAGGCTAGCAGGACCTTGTGAAAGGACTGCTCCTGCGCCGTCCTCGGACACATCCACCTCCACAATAAAAGGTCTCTTCTGATCAGGCTGGATCAGAATGGGAGCGCTACTGAATGCCTTTTTTAATTTTTCAAATGAAGAAATGGCCTCAGTAGACCAATTCTCCAAATCCGCCCCTTTCTTAGTAAGGTCGGTCAACGGTTTAGCAATTACGGAAAAATTCATAATACATTTACGATAGTAATTGGCGAAACCTAAGAACCGTTGTAAGGCCTTTAAGGATGAAGGTCTTACCCATTCCTTAATTGCTAGTACCTTACCTAGTACACCAAAGACACATTTCTCTTGTTTAGCGGATAGCTGATTCTCCCTCAACACCTCTAATACTTGTTTAACATGAGACACATGGGATTCGAAGTCAGGAGAGAATATCAAAATGTCGTCAAGATAGACAATAACAAATTTACCTAAGAACTCCCTAAGAATGTCATTCATGAAGTTTTGGAACACAGCTGGGGCATTGCTGAGTCCAAAAGGCATCACCTGATATTCAAAGTGTCCTACCGGAGTATTGAACGCGTCTTCCATTCGTCTCCCTCCTTGATTCGGATTAGATTGTATGCCCCTTTCAGGTCAATTTTGGAAAACCAGGTTGCCCCCAGAACCTGGTTAAATAAATCTGGAATCAATGGGAGGGAGTATCTATTCTGGACAGTGATTTTATTTAATCTCCGGTAATCGATACATGGCCTAAGACCACCATCTTTTTTCTTAACGAAGAAAAACCCCGCCCCCATAGGAGAGACAGAAGGTCTAATATGCCCTTTACCAAGGCTCTCCTTAATATAATCTTCCATGGCCTTGCGTTCGGGCATAGAAAGATTATAAATTTGTCCTTTAGGAAACTTGGCCCCCTCTACTAGCTCTATGGTACAATCATAAGGTCTATAGGGGGGTAGAACCTCCGGGGTTGGTGATGAGAATACATGAGAATATTCTCTAACAACAGAGGGTAAAGTTTCAGACTTTACTGAGACCCCAGCCTGTACCACCGACAAGCACGAGTCACACTTAGGCCCCCATCTCACCAACTCCCCATTGGACCAATCTATAGTGGGTTATGTAGTCGGAGCCAAGGCAACCCTAGTACCACCTCAGCAGGTAGGTTCTCCAGGACTAGAAGCGAACATCTCTCTGAGTGGCACACACCTACGGTTAGAGAAATCTCCGAGGTACATAAGCTCACCGTACCACCAATAAGAGGAGTAGCATCAATAGCCATGACATGGATAGGAGTTGGTAAGGCAAACATAGGAATACCCAATCTTACAGCATACTCAGAGTGAATAAAGCTAGCCGCTGAGCCAGAATCAATAAAGGCCTTACCCGGCCATTTATCTACTCCCAGAGAAGTCGTAATGGGTACCGAAAGCTTACATTTAGAAAATTCAGGGTGTACCTGGTCTTTAGGTTGCCTTGCCTTAGGAGACTTGACAGAGAGGACCTTCTTAGGACACTGGTTGATCCAATGGTCAGGATCTCCACAGTAAAAGCATTCTCCACGTCTGCGGTGAAGATTCCCTCGGGTCATGCCAACCTGCATGGGTTCCTCGGTGGACACCTCAGCATTGTCTCTGGGATAGGCCTCTGGCTGGACCACCATCTGGGAAGAGAACTGTTGTTCCTGTCGTCTCTCTCTAACCCGTCGGTCAAGTCGGACAACAAGGGTCATCATCTCCTCTAAGGTCTCTGGAAGTTGATAACTGACCAGAAGATCCTTTAATTTATCAGACAGACCTGACCTGAACTGACTCTTCAGGGCTGGTTCGTTCCATCCTGAGGGGACACACCACCTTCTCAATTGGGTGCAATAATCCTCCGCTGGTAAATTGCCCTGAACCAGTGCCTTTAGAGCCGTCTCGGCTACTAGAGCCCTGTCTGGTTCATCATAGAAGGTACCCAGGGCCTGAAAGAACCCCTCCACAGAATATAAACAACTGGCACCAGCAGGTAAAGAGAACGCCCAGTCCTGGGGATCACCCTGTAATCGGGAAATGATAATGCCCACGCGTTGACTCCCGAGGCCAGAGGACACGGGGTGCAAACGGAATTAAAGTTTGCAACTCTCCTTAAAAGAGAGAAACTTCTTCCGGTCTCCAGAAAAGGGTTCTGGGAGCTTAATCTGGGGACTGGAGGCCTGAGGAGTGGAAGAACCTTGCCCTAACTCAAAAGAACTGAGTTTTTCCCCTAACTCCTGCACCCTCTGCGTCAGATTAGAGACATGGTCAGTCAGGGTCACCAGAGGATTCATAATACAGTGGCTTTTGGGCCTGTTAATCTGTAACGGTCGCGTACACACACACACAGGGGAAAGGGAGGTGACCACTGCGCTCCACCCTTACCCCTGGCCCTGCCTACTTGCCTCGCGAGTCCTAATGACAGGGGACAACTGGACGGCAATCCCTAACTTGGAATAAGTGCAGGGATGACAGACAGACAAACAACAGGACGTGAACGGACCGAGTAAATACCAGGAAAGCTACAAAGTACAAATGGAGTAAGCAGAGAATTGTCAGGAGAAGCCGGGGTCATAAATACCAGGAGAGACGTGAAGTACCAAAGGAGTCAGCAGAGGATCGTCAGGAGGAGGCCGGGGTCAAATACCAGGAGAGCAGCAAAGTACACAAGGAGCAGGCAGAGGATCGTCAGGAATTCAGCAGGAGGTAAGTACGCCAGGAAAGACCAAATCACAGGTGGAACCTAAATTAACAGGCAACCTGTGGCCAGCAGGCTGCCTGTATTTATAGTGGGGAGTGAGGGTCATGTGACGTGGCCAGCGTCACATGACCGACAGACCAACCAGTCGAGCACCGAGTGATCAGCCCGGCACTCAAGGCAGACTAGGAGCAGGGAGCCACCCAGCTAGTAAAGCCGCCCTGGGAATGAGGTCAAACACAGATCCTCATTCCCAAAGCTAAGCAACAGTTCTGCGGGCAATGGGGGACAGAGTGCACCTTCGGAACCCCGTTACAGGGTGTTTTTTTAATAACAGAATATGACAGCAGTATATAACGCTTGAATTTCACACGTAAAGATGCAGACAAGGCCGCAAATTAAGTATTTTGCCCAAAATGGGTGTTTTTTTAATACTAGAATAGCACAGCAGTATCTAAAGCGTGTAATTCACACTGACAGATGCAGACAAGGCTGCAAATTAAGTACTTTGCCCAAAATGGGTGTTTTTTGAATAACAGAATATTACAGCAGTATGTAACGCTTGAATTTCACACGTACAGATGCAGCAAGGGCTGTAAAAGTGAGTTTTCTGCCAAAAAAGGGTGTTTTTTTTAAAACCCAGAAAATTATAGATGTATTTCTAGCTTAAATTACACACTGACTAATGCGGCAGAGGCCCAAGATGGAGGGTATTGCCAAAAATGGGTGTTTTTTTAAAACCCAGAAAATTATTGGTATTTCAAGCTTGCTTTAACAATAACAGATACAGCAAAGGCTGCAATATTAAGTACTTTGCCCAAAAAGGGTGTTTTTTTTAATAACAGAATATGACAGCAGTATATAACGCTTGAATGTCACACGTACAGATGCAGACAAGGCAGCAAATTAAGTATTTTCCCCAAAATGGGTGTTTTTTTAATACCAGAATAGCACAGCAGTATCTAAAGCGTGTATCTGACACTGACAGATGCAGACAAGGCCGCAAATTAAGTACTTTGCCCAAAATGGGTGTTTTTTTTACTAACAGAATATGACAGCAGCATATAACGCTTGGATTTCACACATACAGATGCAGCAAGGGCTGTAAAATTGAGAATTTTGCCAAAAAAGGGTGTTTTTTAAAACCCAGAAAATTATAGCTGTATTTCTAGCTTAAATTGCACATTGACTAATTGCGCAGAGGCCCAAGATGGAGGGTATTGTTAAAAATGGGTGTTTTTTTAAACCCAGATTATTATTGCAGTATTTAAAGTTTGGATTTGAATGTCACAAAAGCACATACAGTCAGGTCCATAAATATTGGGACATCGACACATTTCTAAAATTTTTGGCTCTATACACCGCCACTATGGATTTGAAATGAAACAAACAAGATGTGATTTAACTGCAGACTGTCAGCTTTAATTTTAAGGTATTTACATCCAAATCATGTGAACGGTGTAGGAATTACAAAGGTTTGCATATGTCCCTCCAACTTGTTAAGGGACCAAAAGTAATGGAACAAGAGGCTTCTCAGCTGTTCCATGCCAGGTGTGTGTTATTCCCTCATTATCCCAATTACAATGAGCAGATAAAAGGTCCAAAGTTCATTTAAAGTGTGCTATTTGCATTTGGAATCTGTTGCTGTCAACTCTCAAGATGAGATCCAAAGAGCTGTCACTATCAGTGAAGCAAGCCATCATTAGGCGGAAAAAACAAAACAAACCCATCAGAGAGATAGCAAAAACATTAGTTTGAAACACAGTTTGAAACATTCTTAAAAAGAAGGAACGCACCGGTGAGCTCAGCAACACCAAATGACCCGGAAGACCACGGAAAACAACTGTGGTGGATGACCGAAGAATTCTTTCCCTGGTGAAGAAAACAACCCTTCACAACAGTTGGCCAGATCAACAACACTCTCCAGGAGGTAGGTGTATGTGTGTCAAAGTCAACAATCAAGAGAAGACTTCAGAGAGTTAATACAGAGGGTTCACCAAAAGATGTAAACCATTGGTGAGCCTCGAAAACAGGAAGGCCAGATTAGAGTTTGCCAAATGACATCTATAAAAGCCTTCACAGTTCTGAAACAACATCCTATGGACAGATGAGACCAAGATCAACTTGTACCAGAGTGATGGGAAGAGAAGAGTATGGAGAAGTAAAGGAACTGCTCATGATCCTAAGCATACCACCTCATTAGTGAAGCATGGTGGTGGTAGTGTCATGGCGTGGGCATGTATGGCTGCCAATGGAACTGGTTCTCTTGTATTTATTGATGATGTGACTGCTGACAAAAGCAGCAGGATGAATTCTGAAGTGTTTTAGGCAATATTATCTGCTCAAATTCAGCCAAATGCTTCAGAACTCATTGGACGGCGCTTCACAGTGCAGATGGACAATGACCCAAAGCATACTGCAAAAGCAACCAAAGAGTTTTTTAAGGGAAAGAAGTGGAAAGCTATACAATGGCCAAGTCAATCACCTGACCTGAATCCAATTGAGCATGCATTTCACTTGCTGAAGACAAAACTGAAGGGAAAATGCCCCAAGAACAAGCAGGAACTAAAGACAGTTGCAGTAGAGGCCTGGCAGAGCATCACCAGGGATGAAACCCAGCATCTGGTGATGTCTATGCGTTCTAGATTTCAGGCTGTAATTGACTGCAAAGGATTTGCAACCAGGTATTAAAAAGTGAAAGTTTGGTTTATGATTATTGTTCTGTCCCATTACTTTTGGTCCCTTAACAAGTGGGAGGCACATATGCAAACTGTTGTAATTCCTACACAGTTCACCTGATTTGGATGTAAATACCCTCAAATTAAAGCTGGCAGTCTGCAGTTAAATCACATCTAGTTTGTTTCATTTCAAATCCATTGTGGTGGTGTATTTTTTGCCATAATTTAAGGAAAAATAGATTAGTTACCACAAAGTGCAAGGAAATTCGGGTTCATGGCGAATCAAATTTTTACTGAAATTCAGTTTGAAGTCAAATTTTTGGGCTTTGATTCGCTGAACACTATTACTGACATTACTAATGCAGTATTAACATTAAAGAGCTTAAAAAGGGTTGGGTACAGTACTAGGAGACATCAGAGTGTCATAAATGAATTTTCAGGGCAATTGGGGCACTTTCAATAAGGACTAAACTTATTCAAACCAAATCAAATCTGATGGTCCATGTTATCCAATCTGACCCAAAGCAATTTTTGGAAATTCAGTTATCTCGAATTACTATATATTAGTACCATGGCCAAAACCATACAACTGCAACTTAACACCAAGAAAACATATCAAACGTACCAAAAGTAGGCCTTGGAACAAGAGAATGGACCTAATGGGTTACTATTAGATTTGGCAAGGCAAAGTGTATGGAATTTGCAATCTTCACCAGGGAAATGAACTTTGTGCAGAAAATCTCCAGTTGGTATCCCAAAAGTTGATCTGTTTTTAAAGCAAGGTGCCAGAAAAGTAGAAATCTGTGGTCATGGCTGCAAAATTCACACAAAATGATGACTTAACACAGGCAGTGATCACAACAGTCTGGGTTGAATAAAAAATAGCAAACAATCAAAAATAGAAAGCAAAAAAAAAGAAATATAACATGAAGAGTACAGATCAATCTTCAAAACACATGTAATGCCTAGTAAATCACAAGAATGTAGGAGAGCACTGTTACAATTGAGCAATTAAAGTCCTAAGAAGGCTTTATTGGAATACTCTCGGTATTGTGGAGTGGCTTAAAGGCCACATAATCACAAATCACCTAGCATTATGGACCACTGCAGGAGACATCTCTTTAAGAATCCTATCATACAGCCAGTGCATTAACCATGCAAGGAGATTAACTGTTGTATGAATTCAAGCTATTATGGGCCTTCTAATCTTCTTCATGTCTACTATTGTTGCCATGCACGTCCTAGAGAAGCAAATTTTCTGGTGTTGGAAGGTATAATAGGCTTCATGGAGTGTTTTCTTTACACAGTTTTGGCTAAGCTAGTTGTGAGGTGAGTCTGTGAGAGTAATAATATTACCACTTTCAAGGTTGTATGGTTGGCCATATGGATTTCAATGTTGTAGCATGGCTTAGACATTCAGAAAGTGGGTATTGTTCCTCTTCATAATAGTTTAGGAAGTTCAAAGGTCCTCCTAAAGTGCAAAGAAAAATCCTAAATCTGTAATGAAGCTCCTCAATTGTAATTCTAGGTTTAAGCTATGTGATTACCCAGTTATTAGTTTTCTGCTTTTATACCATAAGTAAGAATACTAAGTAACCAGCCTACAGTAACCAGCCTACAGTTTCTTCTTCTTTCTTCCCTTCATATTTTTGTTTTATTTCTTTATTTTTGTGACCAAAATGAATTGGCCTTGTGCATCTAACTTTATTTCACAGAAAGACATGGTTTATGATTTTCAGCATTAAAATAATACAAACTAAGTCAACACTATCTGCAGCTAATCAAAGCTCTTCCACATAGGATCAGAATAAGCCTAGCAGAATTTTGAGATAACAAACCCATATGTAGTGTGGGGATTCGCTCTGGTAGTTGGGATAAGCGGGTGCAGTACAGAGGCAAAGTACAAGTTCGTAATTCAAATGTCAATGTTTATTCACACATAAGGCTACTTTCACACCTGCGTTAGGTGCAGATCCGTCTGGTATCTGCACAGAAGGATCCGCACCTATAATGCAAACGCTTATATCCGTTCAGAACGGATCCGTTTGCTTTATTCTTTAAAAAAAAAGTCTAAGTCAAAACGGATCCGTCTTGACTTACATTGAAAGTCAATGGGGGACGGATCCATTTTCAATTGCACAATATTGTGTCAGTGAAAACGGATCCGTCCCCATTAACTTAGATTGTAAGTCAGGACGGATCCGTTTGGCTCCGCATCGCCAAGCAGCGTTTTGGTGTCCGCATCCAGAGCGGAATGGAGGCGGAACGGAGCCAAACTGATGCATTCTGAACGGATCCTTATCCATTCAGAATACATTGGGGATGAACTGATCCATTTTGAACCGTTTGTGAGATCCTTGAAACGGATCTCACAAACGGAATTCAAAACGCCAGTGTGAAAGTAGCCTAAGGTCACACAAAAAACACTCTTTGCAGGGTTGGTGTTTTTCACACCGAGTAGAAAGTTCATGCATAACAAAAAACGTCACCTTGTCGGCAGTTCTGCCTCCAGCATTCTAAATGCAGGCTTTAGGTGGCCTGCTCTCCCAACACACGGGTCTCAGCTTTTCAGCCCAGCACAGAGCTCAGATCACAACACATAGGGCGTTCTCTGCTGCTGAGCCCAGCTGCCTTTTTAAGGGTAGCCAGGTGCTGTCAAAACCCGGCCTGGAACGTGGGGAGTAGTCACCCACCCAGCACCTTCACTACTCGCAATAAGAGCCGTCCCGGATCAGCTACTAAATAGCAAAAGTGTCAATCAGCATTAGCTGCCGTAACAATTTAAGACAAGATATTTATTGGTACAACTAAAACGTATATATATGATCCCCTTACAAACATATAAAGACAAACAAACACAATCGGGAACTGGGTACCAGAGAGCCGCAGAAAGTGCGGGTCGCGGTACTCAGAGTCCCTAGGGCGGGCCCTTAATAGAGCTTTGTGGACCCCAGAGGTCAAGAGGAGCCACAGAAGGTGCTAAGAAACACCCCAGCGTGGGCGTCCCGAAACCCAAAGGGAATGGGTAAAGCCCAGTCAGGGTAGATAAGGGTGGATCTTACCGGTGTGAGGTCAGACCATACATGTGTCCAACGGACACAGGGGACGCCCAGACAAGAGATCTTTTCTCAGCACGTTGATAAGGTGTTCAAAATGCGGGGGAGGGGTTCTTCATAGATTAGGTCAATCCTGGTCAGGGTCCGCAGGGAGAGAGAACTGTCCCTGTTGTACCCTGCTTGGCCTACTATGACCCTAGTTCCCTAACACGGGATCCGTGCCCCGCAAGGGGTGGTCCCGTCCGGAACCTGACCCTGGTTTAAGGTCCCTATGAGACCCTGCCAGGGTGGTGTGTGGAACACCTGATCTAGTGAGACTAGAGTAAATGGTGGAACCGTAAAAGGAGAGGGGTATGTTCCTATGTCTCTACGCGATTCTTCAGATAGAACATACACGAAAAATATATAGCACTACAGGCAACCCCTAGAATCATCAGGGGACGGGGGTGAGCACTAATAGCTGCCTCCTAGACCACTCAGTATCAGTGATGTACTGCTGAACCTAGGTGGACCAGGGCAGACTGGAAAGGCTTAGTCTATTAACACTAAGAATGACCTCATAGCCACATAAGAAGCTATGCTTTATGCTAGGCAAATGTGGGTGAGGTGCTGGCTACCTCTAACAACTAATTGATAAGTAGCGTGGTAACTGTAGCTAGAGTGCGTATGGCAGAGTCCAGGTACATATGAAACACACAAAGAAAAGGGAATACAAGAAGCCCTATAAACTGCTGTAAAGTAGTGTGTATATCTGGTAGAAAAACATATACATGCAAGCACGATGACCCCCTAATGCCGATGTGTGAATAGACACTATCCAGGCATATAGGTGGGAACACGACAATCAGCTGATAATACTACTTACAGTAGGCCTAGGTGCGTGTGGCATCCGTCTGGCCGGACCGGCATCACTTTGTTTGTATGAGGCCGGGTGTATGGCGTCTGGCAGCGCTATGATATGCGCCGCTTCTGTTTTTAAAAGGTAAGGAGGCGGGGTCAGGCTGTGCATGCGTGCGCCCATCTCTGATGCTGGGCGCAGTCTGATGACCAGAGCTCGTCATAGTCACATGATCGCATGAGCACAGACTGACGACAGCGTGCGTCACATGGGCACGCGTCATCAGTCGGGAGCGCTGGAATAGTATGCCCAGTATCTGCGTCCTACTCCCCATCGCATCTCCTATAGGTCAGAGACGGTGGATGGGCGGGACTAGCAGATGTCAGTTCGGGCAAACGTATCAGCGCTTCCAATAGGCTGAGTGGGTGGAGCTGATCGCGTCTGTTGCGCTCGGCATCAACATACCACTCGCATATAATTAATAGTGGGGGGTCATTGTCCCAGACCCTCCCCTATGGACAACAAGGTGAATATTTAGCGGCAGGAGACCCCACCATAGCTGAGAGTAGAGACTTATTTGGTAAACAGTATAAACATAGGCTGGTATGAAAAACTGCCTGATGCAGTCAACTGTAGATTCGGTCACAAACAGTAAGCGAGGGGTGAGGGGGTGACCACAGATGAACATGTCAAAGAAAACAACCAAACTGTAATTGTTCATTGAGTCCTAAGGGGTTGGTGGTTTTTAATTTAAAAATCCACCAACATTCACGTTGGAGTATGCGTTTGTCCCAATCACCTCCACGCTGAGGTTTATGGACCAGTTCAATGCCCATGAAAGTCACTGCCAAAGTGCGCCCACCATGATCAGTCTGGACGTGCCTTGCTACCTCAGTATCTCTCTCGTTCCGTATATCGCCAAGGTGCTCCCCCATCCTCTTGCGTAGTTCCCTACGGGTCTTACCCACATACCTCTTGCCGCACTCACAGGTGATAAGGTAGATAACACCTGCGGTGCGGCAGTTGATAAAGTCACGTATGTGTAAGGTACCACCCTTACCACAGGCTCATGGGCCCCCCTTCCCTCAGTGCTTTGTGTGTCTTCTTATGCGGCACAAGTGTCTTTGGGCCCCTTCAGGCTCCTGGGCCCGGTAGCGACTGCTAACTCTGCACCCCCTATAGCTACACCCCTGCCCAAAACACTGCAGTGCTTACCCCACGCAGGGTCAGAGGGTCCCAGCTCCCAAAGGCTTTAGCACAGCCTGCTCCTTCCTCAGACTGAGAGCCCCACCCAAGTCCAGCAACAGGATTAAATACCATCCCTGGACATGGGGATATTCTTAAATCCCGGAGTGGAGCATGGGGAACAAGCACCCATCCAACAAATTGCCTGTTCCCAGTTAAAGTCCACCCTGGACAAGCTGGAGCCAACTAAGCTAAGTAGTTTGGTGTCCACCAACTAGCTTAGTGGCACCTATATCTAGGGCCTTTACTCCACCAAGGCCAGGCCCCCTTGGTGACACACTCCTGGTGCAAACAACACCCTCTTTCCATGCTTTTCCGGGACTTTTTTGTTCTCACCCAGGCTCCTCTGGGTGAGATACACCCGTTCAATGGCCGTCATGTGGCCCTCTGGCAGCTCCACTGCCACAACATGTGCAGCCATCTCAGTGAGCCGGACAAAGAAATAAGAAAACAAAGAGCAAGTGATACCTACCTAGACAGATACATTTTATTGAATAACTCAGTGGCTATACAAATTTTTTAATTACATGCAATTACAAAAGTGTTCAGATCCTAGTGCTGGTTTAAAAACTGTATAACATTTTTCACGGAACAACCCCTTTAAGGGCAAAGTTCTTGTTCCAGAATAGTTGTAATGCAAGAGCAGCAGCTATATCGAATACAAAAAATACCCATGACAAACCAACGAGAAGGTCTCTTTATGTTTTGCCCTACTGGCCTACTTTCATAGACACTGGGGGATTCCCCAACATGTGCTTGGGCAGCAGGAACTGCTTGGCACAGGTGCTGCTAAGCATAGACCCCCTTGTGCTTGCTAGTAGGGATGAGCGAACCAAAACTGTATAGTTCGGGTTCGTACCGAATTTTGGGGTGTCCGTGACACGGACCCGAACCCGAACATTTTCGTAAAAGTCCGGGTTCGGGTTCGGTGTTCGGCGCTTTCTTGGCGCTTTTTGAAAGGCTGCGAAGCAGCCAATCAACAAGCATCGTACTACTTGCCCCAAGAGGCCATCACAGCCTTGCCTACTATTGGCATGGCTGTGATTGGCCAGTGCAGCATGTGACCCAGCCTCTATTTAAGCTGGAGTCACGTAGCGCCGCACGTCACTCTGCTCTGATCAGTGTAGGGAGAGGTTGCAGCTGCTGTTAGGGCGAGATTAGGCAGTGATTAACTCCTCCAAAAGACTTCATTCTGTGATCAATCTCCAGCTGAGGATCATTGAAGTGCTAATATCGAATTGCTCACTTTTTTTAGGCTGCCCAGAGCATTTTTATATCACTTTTTTCTGGGGTGATCGGCGGCCATTTTGTGGCTTGTGGTGCGCCAGCACAAGCTACCACCAAGTGCTTTTAACCATCAATAGTGTGGTTATTTTTTGCTATATCCTACATCAGCTGCAGGCTGAGCCTGTGTCACCGAAGTGCATTTAACCATCAACAGTGTGGTTATTTTTTGGCCATATACTACATCAGGTGCAGGCTGAGCCTGTGTCACCCAAGTGCATTTAACCATCAACAGTGTGGTTAGTTTTTGGCCATATACTACATCAGGTGCAGGCTGAGCCTGTGTCACCCAAGTGCATTTAACCATCAATAGTGTGGTTATTTTTTGGCCATATACTACATCAGGGGCAAGTTGAGCCTGTCACCCAGGGCCTAAAAAATAGACCTGACATTTATATTCCTCCAAATCTGTACTGTTTTAGCTGGTCAAGTTATTTGTAGTGACCGTAAAAGCACAGTTCTTGTTCTGGGTTGAAAAACTATTCCCAAATTTGCCATTCTCAAAATAAGTAGTTTCTGCTATATCAGGCCTACTTTAAATCTATCCCAAAAAGGATATCTTAGATTCAAGGTGCTGATAGTGTCATTCAGAAAAACTTAACACACACGCTACCGTGCAGATACAAGTCTAATTCTGTGATTAAACGTATACCTGTCACACAGCGCAAAAAAATAGGCCTCACATTTCTATTCAACCAAATCTGTACTGTTTTAGCTGGTCAAATTATTTGTAGTGACCGTAAAAGCACAGTTTTTGTTCTGGGTTGAAAAACGATTCCAAAATTTGCAATTCTCAAAATAAGTAGTTTATGCTATATCAGGCCTACTTTAAATCTATCCCAAAAAGGATATCTTAGATTCAAGGTGCTGATAGTGTCATTCAGAAAAACTTAACACACACGCTACCGTGCAGATACAAGTCTAATTCTGTGATTAAAGGTATACCTGTCACACAGCGCAAAAAAAATAGGCCTCGCATTTCTATTCAACCAAATCTGTACAGTTTTAGCTGGTCAAATTATTTGTAGTGACCGTAAAAGCACAGTTTTTGTTCTGGGTTGAAAAACTATTCCAAAATTTGCAATTATCAAAATAAGTAGTTTCTGCTATATCAGGCCTACTTTAAATCTATCCCAAAAAGGATATCTTAGATTCAAGGTGCTGAAAGTGTCATTCAGAAAAACTTAACACACACGCTACCGTGCAGATACAAGTCTAATTCTGTGATTAAACGTATACCTGTCACACAGCGCAAAAAAAATAGGCCTCACATTTCTATTCAACCAAATCTGTACTGTTTTAGCTGGTCAAATTATTTGTAGTGACCGTAAAAGCAGAGTTTTTGTTCTGGGTTGAAAAACTATTCCCAAATTTGCCATTTTCAAAATTGTAGTGAACGGGAACAATGAGGAAAACATCTAATAAGGGACGCGGACGTCTGGTGCTGGGAGAGGACGTGGCCGTTCTGCCACAGCCACACGTCCTAGTGAACCAACTACCTCAGGTCCCAGTAGCCAGCAGAATTTACAGCGATATTTGGTGGGGCCCAATGCCGTTCTAAGGATGGTAATGGTAAGGCCTGAGCAGGTACAGGCATTAGTCAATTGGGTGGCCGACAGTGGATCCAGCACGTTTACATTATCTCCCACCCAGTCTTCTGCAGAAAGCGCACAGATGGCGCATGAAAACCAAGCCCATCAGTGTGTCACTTCACCCCCATGCATATCAGGGAAACTGTCTGAGCCTCAAGTTATGCAGCAGTCTCTTATGCTGTTTGAAGACTCTGCTGCCAGGGTTTCCCAAGGGCATCCACCTAGCCCTTCCCCAGGGGTGAAAGAGATAGAATTCACTAACGCACAACCACTTATTTTTCCTGATGATGAGGACATGGGAATACCACCTCAGCACGTCTCTGATGATGACGAAACACAGGTGCCAACTGCTGCGTCTTTCTGCAGCGTGCAGACTGAACAGGAGGTCAGGGATCAAGACTGGGTGGAAGACGATGCAGGGGACGATGAGGTCCTAGACCCCACATGGAATGAAGGTCGTGCCACTGACTTTCACAGTTCGGAGGAAGAGGCAGTGGTGAGACCGAGCCAACAGCGTAGCAAAAGAGGGAGCAGTGGGCAAAATCAGAACACCCGCCGCCAAGAGACTCCGCCTGCTACTGACCGCCGCCATCTGGGACCGAGCACCCCAAAGGCAGCTTCAAGGAGTTCCCTGGCATGGCACTTCTTCAAACAATGTGCTGACGACAAGACCCGAGTGGTTTGCACACTATGCCATCAGAGCCTGAAGCGAGGCATTAACGTTCTGAACCTTAGCACAACCTGCATGACCAGGCACCTGCATGCAAAGCATGAACTGCAGTGGAGTAAACACCTTAAAAACAAGGAAGTCACTTAGGCTCCCCCTGCTACCTCTTCTGCTGCTGCCGCCTCGGCCTCTTCTGCTGCTGCCGCCTCGGCCTCTTCTGCTGCTGCTGCCGCCGCAGTCGGCCTCTTCCTCCGCCTCTGGAGGAACGTTGGCACCTGCCGCCCAGCAAACAGAGGATGTGCCACCAACAACACCACCTCCGTCACCAAGCATCTCCACCATGTCACACGGAAGCGTTCAGCTCTCCATCTCACAAACCTTTGAGACTAAGAGAAAGCGTAAATTCCCACCTAGCCACCTTCGATCCCTGGCCCTGAATGCCAGCATTTCTAAACTGCTGGCCTTTGAAATGCTGTCATTCAGGCTGGTGGAGACGGACAGCTTCAAACAGCTCATGTCGCTTGCTGTCCCACAGTACGTCGTTCCCAGCCGCCACTACTTCTCCAGGAGAGCCGTGCCCTCCCTGCACAACCAAGTATCGGATAAAATCAAGTGTGCACTGCATATATACAAACTGAAAAGAATGGCGTGGTATTAAACAAGCAGGAAGTGCTGAAACCCACATGCAGTTGTGCATATATATACAGGGGAGCAAATTCTGCACTTGTGGCCCGTTGCTAATGACAATCCCCAGCAAAAATGCATACAGTGGAGGATGACAGCAGCGAACCACAAGTACCACAATAGACATCCTACACAAGATAGCAATTATGTGGATGTGATAATCAATATAACAAAATAATAGCAAAGACAGGTGCACTCTGCGGTCTTACTAAACCCTCAAACTGATTTTAAAATTGAGAGACTCGCAGACTCCTCCCTCCTCCCATTGCAAGCATGGTTACATGCTGGAGGTAACTGGTGAGTTGTTTGTGAGTCGGCCTCATGCTCCTGTAATTTGCCCACTGGCTCCTGGTATAGCCCACATAGGCACAGGTAGGTGAGTGTTAGGTCCCAAGCTACTTGAGAAACCTTGACGCGGTGCTCGGGCTCAGACATGTCCTACACCGTAGAACATGTTGGCTAATCTCTCAATTTTAAAATCAGTTTGAGGGTTTAGTAAAACTGCAGATTGCACTTGTCTTTGCTATTATTGTGTTATATTGATTATCACATCTACATAATTGCTATCTTGTGTAGGATGTCTATTGTGGTACTTGTGGTTCGCAGCGGGCATCCTCCACTGTATGCATTTTTGCTGGGGATTGTCATTAGCAACGGGCCACAAGTGCAGGATTTGCTCATATATATATATATATATATATATATACACAACTGCATGTGGGTTTGAGCACTTCCTGCTTGTTTAATACCACAAAATAGAGCAGAAAAAAGAGGAAGTTAATTCAGACACTTGGGGATCAGACACGTCGTGTAAAAGAGAGGAAGAGAAAGAAGGGGAGAGGCAGCTCAAACAAAGTGTTCGTGACTACAAACACCTCACAAATTCGTGAATACGTATGTAGGGTGATATATCTATAGTGTTGAACAGAGTCAGTCACTAACAATAAAGACCCCAGGAATAAAACAAGGGAAAAGGGAAAACGAGCGCCAATCGCCGTTAGGACACAAAGTCGTGGAGAAAAGGAAAGACAGGGGTGGGAAATAAGACGTAGGACTGGACAGCTATATAAAGGAAGAATATAAAGGTATAAATAGATGGATAGTATAATTAATGATAAAAATTAATGATAAAAATTAATAATAATAAATAGAAATTTATGAAAGAAATGGTAAAATGCCCCTCAGGGCAACTTCACACAAGTGGCATTAACTTACACTAATATAAATGGTATAAAATATAATAAATGAAATGCCCCTCAGGACAATTTCACACAAGTCGCACTCACTTCACTGGGGGTAGTCATCAGGATAAGCACATGACACCTGTGACTAAACCCCCCGGCCAGGATCGCATGTAGAGTAGTGGTGATGGAAGGCAGCAGGAATCCAGTGCTTCTGATCAATCACCTTTTAATACACATATGTGGCTCTACGCGTTTCGGGGATAACAATTCCCCTTCTTCAGGAGCATTACGCTGAACACCTAAACAACAAAGTTTGTAAAATCCGTTTTGAATAACTTGAGATTGTAGTCTCTAAAATGGGGTCATTTATGGGTGGTTTATACTATGTAAGCACCACAAAGTGACTTCATAACTGAACTGTTCCTTAAAAAAGTGGATTTTGGCAATTTTCTTAAAAACTTCTAAGCCTTCTAACGTCCTAAAAAATAAAATGACATATACAAAATGATGGCAACATAAAGTAGGCATTTTGGAAATGTAAAGTAATAACTATTTTATGAAGTATCACTATCTGTCTTAAAAGCCGAGAAATTCGAATTTGAAAATAGCGAGTTTTTCCAAATTTTCGGAAAATTTGTTTTTTTTATGCATAAAGGTAAAACGCATCAACTCAAATTCACCACTAATCTGAAGTATGGTGTGTCATGAGAAAACAATCTCAGAATGGCTTGGATAAGTAAAAGTGTTCCAAAGTTATTACCACATAAACTGACACGTAAGTTTTGAAAAATGGGGCTTCAGCATTTTGTCCAAACTGGCTGTCGCTTGGAGGGGATATACACACAGCACTGCTATATACAATGAACAAACGGAGCCTGCTACATATACATCTCTCTCTCACATACACACACACACACTATTATCTTTATTAAAAGATCACATTTCTCTAGACTTGTACAACGGTATACGGTGTAGGAATGGAGTTCATGAGGAGACGTGAAGTACAGAAAGGACAGACAAGACAGACTGTGGTAATGGAGGCTGCATACAAGAGCTGCTGCTCAGTCACATCCCCACCTCCTCTTTGTACTTCATGTCTTCTCTAGTGTTGATCGCGAATATTCTAATTGTGAATTTTTATTGGAAATATTGGCACTTCGAGAAGATCTAGAGTATAGTGCTATATCTTCGTAATCGCAAATATACTAGATTTTTTTTCATCAGTACCCATGATCCCTCACTGCATCTTGCTTGTGGGCCAATGAGAAGGCTGCAATATCTTTGTCTGAGCTTAGTAACATCCCTAGCAACCAATAGGAAAGTTGCCTACCCCTAACTATATAGGAAACTCCTCAGTAGTGTTGATTGCGAATATTCTAATCGCTAATTTTTATCACGAATATCGGCACTTTCAGAATTCGCGAAGATGTAGAATATTAGGCCAAAAATTCGGGATATTTCACGAATACGAATATTGCCTATGCTGCTCATCACTAGTCTCCTCATGAACTCCAATCCTTACAGAAATTCAGCTGAAGTTCATATTAAACTGTATTCAGGATCATAATCCCTGACAAGCAGAGCAGAAAGTAGGATGCTGTGAACTAACTTGTCCTGCGGTGTTTAGAACAGATTTTGTATGTACTAATAAGGTGGCAGCCATTTTATTTCCTCTGATTGCTCCCTAGACAAAAAGAACCATTATAACTAATGAAATGTATTTGGGAATATATTTATAAAAAAGTAATTAAGTATTTTTATTTTTGTGATTCCCGGAGAACCCCATTAATGTCTGTAAGCCTCATGGTCTATGTCAGTAAAAGTGCTAGTGTCAGAATCCCTGGCGATCTATAACAATTAAAGGTTTAATGCCAATATTCTTGGTAGTGCAGTCCAGTCAGCATACCTATAGTCTAGGACATGGGGGTTAAATGCAGTATTTCAGGTGGCCTTGGGCAGTGAATAGGTTACTGTAAAGATCTCTGGTGGAAATGATGGGGTTAATGTTTATATGCCTGGTGGTCTATGGCAGCGAGGGTGTTAAAGGGGTTATCTAAGTATTATAAAGACCTCCCAGAGTGGCCTACTCACAGTGGAGATCATGCTTACCTGGTCCTTGCCGCTTTGTTTCGTGTCTGTTGCTCTCGGGCCAGCTCTGCCTCTCCCTGCAGTGATGAAAATAACATCCATTGACTGCTCACCAGTCCGACAACTGTTCAAGTAATTCAAAGGGAGCAGGTCACCACTGTGGCATTTAATTAGCTGCAATGGCCACGTGTCCCAATATCAATGGATGTTATTTTCAGTGCTGCAGGGAGAGTAAGAGCCAGCCTGGGAGTGACATACACCAAACCCAGTGTTGGGCACCAGGTAGGGTTGTCCCGATACCGATACTAGTATCGGTATCGGGACCGATTCCGAGTTTTCTCGGCGGTACTCAGCCGCCGATACCCCTCCCCGATACATAAATAGAATACTTTTTTTTTTCCCCGCAATGAATATTTTTGCGGCCCGGCAAAGATGCAGCATCGGGAGAGAGGAGGGGCTGGAGTCCGTAACTATGGGCGGGGCCCGGTGCAGTCACTGTACTCTTACACCGGGCCCCGCCGCTCACCAAAGTATTTATAAACGTGAATCCTTATCCTGTTATTAAGTTGAACTAACGCTGCCCTCTCCCATGTTCCCATGTTCCCCTGTATCCCCCTGTAAGCTTCAATAGCAGGCAGAGCAGACGGCAGCAGTAACGTCACTCACTGACGTAGAGCGCCTGCTCCGCCCACTTTATGAATGAAGCAGGCGGAGCAGACGCGCGACGTCAGTGAGTGACGTTACTGGTGCCGTCCGCTCTGCCTGCTATGGAAGCTTAAGTAAGTGCTGTGGGGATACAGGGGGATACAGGGGAACATGGGAGAGGGCAGCGTTAGTTCAACTTAATAACAGGATAAGGATTCACGTTTATAAATACTTCGGTGAGCGGCGGGGCCCGGTGTATTGGGGGACACTGTTATGAGGGGGATCTGTGGATGACATATAGCAGTGTCATCCACAGATCCTCCCCATAACAGTTCCATCCACAGATCCCCTATACTAGCACCATCCACAGATCCCCCACCAAATAACAATGCCATCCTCAGATCCCCCCACCCCATAACAATGCCATCCACAGATATCCCACCCCATAGCAGTACCATCCACAGATCCCCATAACAGTGCCATCCACAAATCCCCATAACAGTGCCATCCACAGATCCCCCATAACAGTGCCATCCACAGATCCCCCATAACAGTGCCATCCACAGATCCCCATAACAATGCCATCCACAGATATCCCACCCCATAGCAGTACCATCCACAGATCCCCATAACAGTGCCATCCACAAATCCCCATAACAGTGCCATCCACAGATCCCCCATAACAGTGCCATCCACAGATCCCCCATAACAGTGCCATCCACAGATCCCCCATAACAGTGCCATCCACAGATCCCCCATAACAGTGCCATCCACAGATCCCCATAACAGTGCCATCCACAGATCCCCCATAACAGTGCCATCCACAGATCCCCCATAACAGCGCCATCCACAGATCCCCCATAACAGTGCCATCCACAGATCCCCCATAACAGTGCCATCCACAGATCCCCCATAACAGTGCCATCCACAGGTCCCCCATAACAGTGCCATCCACAGATCCCCCACATGACAGTGCGTCATCCACAGATCCACAGATCCCCCAAAACGGTCACATGACATTTAAAAAAAGTATCGGTATTCAGTATCGGTGACTACTTGAAAAAAAGTATCGGTACTTGTACTCGGTCCTAAAAAAGTGGTATCGGGACAACCCTAAGTATTATCTCCACTAAAGATTAGCGAATTTCTCAAAAATTCGATTCAGTTGGTTCGCCAAACTTTCCAAAAAGATTCAATTTGATACGAATTAATTTTGGGCGAATTTCATTAAAAAAAACACTATTTTCATGCTGCAGAGAGCCTGTATAGTGGTGTAGAACACTGTGCCTTGCAGAAACACGCATAGGGAGTCTGCTGTGGTAGTGAAACAATACTGTGAGTGAGTATGACACGCAGATGATAGGCGTCGCTCTTAGAATCACTGCACACTTCACTTATTTGGGCAGTTACGGTGCCAAAACTGACCAAATACAATAAATCAATTGAGAACTAAACCTTACTGTCACGGGGTAGAGTCGCGGGTATAAAGATAGAGCGGAGGTGCACCCCCTGAGCTGCCACCCGGTCCCCTGTGCCTGCCTACCTGCACCACCCACCATAGGTGACGGGACGCAACTGGGCGACAGTTCCTGACCTGAGTAAGTGCAAGCAGAGAGATAGACACAGCAAGGAAGTGGACTGCCAATGAGAGGTTGCACTAGAGTGGACAAAGGTGGAACAAGCAAGGTACCACCACAAACGGAAGGGCGAGGCGGGTCAACTAGCCGGGGTCAGTCCAGGAGGTCACGTCAGTACAAGAGAAGAGGCAAAGACAAAATCCAAAAGCAAGCCGAGGTCAAAATCCGAGAGGTAGAATCAAGGTTCAGGGAGCAGGCAGAAGAGGTGTCAGGAAGCAGATCAAGGGTCAAATCCAAAGGTAAGCTAAATAACAATAATAATACACAGCCTAAGGGACTAAAATCACAGGCAACCTGTAGCCAGCAGGTTGCCTGTATTTATAGTGGGGAGTGAGGGTCATGTGACGTGGCCAGCGTCACATGACCGACAGACAAACAAGTCGAGCACCGAGTGATCAGCTCGGCGCTCAAGGCAGACCTAGGAGCAGGGAGCCTCCCAGCTAGCAAAAGCCGACCTGGGTACGAGGCTGAACACAGATCCTCGCTCCCGAAGCTAAGCAGCAGGTCTGCGGCTGATGGGAGACCGAGTGCGCCTTCGGGGCCCCATTACACTTACAGGTCGATGTTAGCGTCAAGAAGAAGCACACTCCTTTTACACCGTAGTCAGTTGATTCCACATAGATGCCTACAGAAACTGTTCTATTAAACGCTTATACAAATAGAGCCCCCCGACAGAGTGAAGATGGTGTCAGCAGTAAGTTTGTGTTAAAATCACTGAATATTTTGCCCATCCTCTGATCTGTCAGAACAATAACCCCCAAAAAACGGATCCTGGTCAGTAATCCATTAGAATTGCTAAAGCCAGGCATCAGGTGTGGCATCAGGCGGGTGGCAGCATCAGAATAGTAGCTGAAGCAGGTAGCCAGAAGAAACAGATCTCTTTTGTTAAAGTGTTGGTGTGGCACCATGCATGATCTAGTCTGATGCATCAGGCATTGGTTTTTGAAAATCCTGGATGATCCACGCCTGATTTATTTTCACAAAAGTCAGTTTCTCTCCATTTTGGGTGGACAGATGAGTTCTCTTTGGGGTTACTGTGGCCCCCGTTGCACTAAACACCTGCTCTGATGCCACACTGCTGGCCAGGCAGGAAAGCTTGTCTAGGGCAAACTAGGCCAGTTGCGGCCACAAATCGAGCTTGGTTGCCTAGTAGTCCAGGGGATCTTCGCTGTGGGGTGTCAGGGTGCACTCCAAATCTGCCACAACCTGCTGGTTCAGGTTCTGCTCTATGTCTACCTGTTGCTGGTGAGTAGTTTTTTCAGTAGGCAGGTGAAGAAAACTGGTAATTAGCAACTCTAGACTTAAGTTACTGCTGATGGAGCTTGTACTGCTCCTGCCACCCCCCAGCAGTTATGGCAGTAGAATGTGAGCACAGAGGGCCCCCCTGGTCAGACCTGCGTGAAGATTGCCGATGGCGCAAAAAGGCAGCAGCCAACTGACTAAATAGGATGTCTCTATAGTAGTTCAGTTTGTCCTCGATCTCAGCAGGTGTGAAAAAGGCCCCCATTTTGGACCAATAGTGAGGGTTTAACATGGTGGAGAGCCAGTAATTATCCCTCTGGCGATTGGTGACAATTCGGCTGTCACTACGCAAGCAAGTGAGCATGTATCGGGCCATATGCGTAAGTGACTGCATGCTGCCATGGTGTGTCTGGGTCCTCTGCCTCATCTTCCTCATTGCCCTGTAGCTCCTCTGGCTGCTCCTACTTCTCCTCTGTCACCTGTGTAGAAAAACCACCCATTTCTCTACACATTGCTTGTGCTCGAATGTCCTCCTGTTCCTCTAGTTCAGCCCCCACAGGGCTCATGTGGCCATGAGATGTGGTCACCACGTCTCCTGTCCCCTGACCAGCCAGATTTAGCAGCATCTGTTCCAGGACATGAAGCAGTGGAATGATGTTGTTCATCCCGTAGTCCTGGCGACTGACAAATAAAATGGCCTCCTCAAAGGGCCCAAGCAAATGTCAGGTGTCACGCATGAGCTGCCACTGGCTAACATTGAAGTTACATAGGGGAGTACCATTTATGGCCTTTCTCTGTTCATATAGTCGGTCCAACATATGGAGGGTGGAATTCAGAGTGGAAACGTTGCATATTAGCCTATGTTGGGGGATGCCATTCTGCCGCTGCAGCTCAAGGAGGGTGTGCTTTGCGGTGTACGAGTGTCTGAAGTACATGCAAAGTTTCCTGGCCATTTTCAGGATGTCTTACAGATGGGCAGAAGAATTCAGGAACACGTGCGCCATCTAGGGCACATGCCTCAGACCTCCTTGATGCAGGAGAAAGCCAGGATTGGATTTATTGATGAAGGACACAGAGCAGTTCCTCCCCTGTGTGACTCAGTTCGCCCAGACAAACTAGGTGCAGAACAGCGTGACACCGCAGTTCCCTGCACATGTGGTATGCTGGAGCAGCACTGTAAATTGTCCCTGCAGTAAAGGCTGAGGACACGGTGGAGAATGAGGAGGCAGAGGCGGACATTGTCACAGGACCAACAGTGTGAGAACGTGGAGGGGGAAGTGGTGTCACCTAGCCATGTTGCTGGTGTGGCTGGTCAGGAACCACATTTATCCACTGGGCCGTAAAGGACATATATTGTCCTTGACCGTAGTTATAGCTCCATACAGCAGCACTGCCGTGCACTTTGGCAGACTCCGACATGCTGAAGGACTGGCCCACCTTCTGTTCTGCATATGTGTGCAGGGCTGGAAACTGCCTTTATTGCAAAGAAATGATGGCTTGGGACTCTCCACCTTGGTTTGGCACAAGCCATCAGTTCTCTGAAAGGTGCAGAGTCCACCACTTGGAAAGGGAGGGACTGCAGAACCAGCACCTTGTCTAAGAGCAGGTCAGCTTCTGTGCCGTTGGATGAGTGCACGCATAATGTTGTCTCTTGGCAATCGCTTTGGTGATCGATTGCTGATGAAATGACTGACGAGGAGTAGGAGGATGAGAAGCAGGAGCATCAGGACCAGTAGATGATGGGAAAGACAGACAGCTCCCTTCTTCTGAGGTGGTGGAGCCTTGACTGCATGAAATCCGGTGCGTTCCACTGGGTGATGCAATGGTTGCTGCAATAGGCTGGACCACCACATTGGAGCCACGGTTCTTCCAGGCCACTTTATGGTGATGCTGCATGTGTTGACACAGGGCCCTGGCCACGCTTCACCTTCTGCCCACAAATTTGGCAAATGGCCATGTTCATCTCCTCTGGAAGTGTAACAAAAAATTGCCACACCGCTGAGTATGCCATTTTCCTCCCAACACTTCACACTGACTGCCTGCTGCCACTGCCTCAGTGAACCCCTACACCGCTACTTTCCAGGCAGGTAAGCTCCTGCGAAGCGGGTGGTCTACCCCGGGCACGTTTGGCTCCCAACCTCCCATTGCTGCCACCCTGCTGACTACTCAGCCGCAGCCTCATGTGCAAGCTGCCACCCTCTTCTCCTGATGATGATGATGAAGCCCCTTCTTCACCCAGCTTCCAAGTGCGATCAGTTACATCATCATCATCCGCTACTGTCTGCACATCACTGATGTCCCCCTCAACGGTCTCAGGGCCAGGAGCCTCACAGCTCGCAAAACAGCAGCTCCCACGAGACTCTCATCATCACTACTTGCCCGCCTACTGGAGGAAGCGGCGGATGTCTCCTCCAGATCTTGGCTGGGCAGTAGCTGCTGACTGTCCTCTGACTTATCATTTGTATGTGACCATTAAATCTATTTGAAATTATTACTGAAGCGAGTGCTGGTCCTTACTATACCATTATCTGTGGATCTTCCTCCCGGGACGCGCGCACCGCTGAAAGCAGAAGTGCCGCTTGTATCTTCTCTTGTCCTCTAGTAGCTCGTCCTCGCTGAAAAGTGGAGCTGAGCCTACTGCATATACAGTAATACTTCTCGTGCTGAGGGAACTGAAAATGACAGAGGAAGGTTCAGGACAGGAGGGGGCCCGGGCCATGCCAACTAAGCATTGTGTCAGAGAAAGCCACCGACTCTTGCCTGGGGATGTCTGATGTCACTTGTGATAAGTCAACCATTCAAGCACCACTGGGTTTCTGATCAAGACACGTCCACTAGATGACACTGGGAGCTCAGGCCTCTCGCTGTGACTCCTGTTGCCACCCCCCCTTCTTCTGCCTGCGACAGAAACATTTTGGCCACTGCCCGTTCCCTTTGAAGAGCCCGTCACTTGACTGTCCGACATACTGTATAATAAAATAATTAAATTTAAATAATACACCCCAAAAAAGGATATAGTACAATGTAACTTCACCGCAGAACGTCAATTAAGTCGTATTTTTTTCCTATTAATACACTCTAAAAAAAAAGTATAACAATGTAAATTCACCCCAAAACGGCTAATAGTACGTACGTATTTATTAGAACCCATAAATGGCTGTAGTACAATGTAACTTCACCGCAGAACAGCAATTAAGAATATTTTTTTTCCTATTAATACACCCCCTAAAAATTTTTTATAACAATGTAAATTCACCGCAGAACGCCTAAAAGAATGTACATATATTTCCTATTAATACATCTCTTAAATAGCTGTAGTACAATGTAACCTCACCGCAGAACGGCAATTAAGACATATTTTTTTTCCTATTTATTGCACCCCCCAAAAAAATGTATAACAATGTAAATTCACCACAGAACGGCTAATAGGCCATAAGTATATTTTCTATTAATACACTCCGTAAATGGCTTTGGTACAATGTAACTTCACCGCAGAACGGCAATTAAGATGTATTTTTTTCCTATTAATACACCCTAAAAATGTTTTTATAACAATCAAAATTCACCACAGAATGGCTAATAGGATGTACATATATTTCCTAATAATACACCCCATAAATGGCTGTAGTAAAATGTAACTTCACTGCAAAATGGCAAATAAGACGTATTTTTTTCCTATTAATACACCCCTTCAAAAAAATTTATAACAATGTAAATTCACCGCAGAACGGCTAATAGGAAGTACATATATTTCCTATTAATACACCTCGTAATGGCTGTAGTACAATGTAACTTCACCATCGAACGGCAATTAAGACAATATTTTCTTTTCCTATTAATACACCCCCCAACAAAATGTATAATTATGTAAATTCACAGCAGAATAGCTAATAGGACGTATGTATGTTTCCTATTAATACACCCTATAAATGGCTGTAGTACAATGTAACTTCACCGCAGAAAGGCAATTAAGACATATTTTTTCCTATTAATACACAAAAAAAACCGATGTAAAGTCACCACAGAATGGATAATAGGACGTACGTATATTTCTAATTAATACACCCCGTAAATGGCTGTATCACACAGCACTTAGACCCCAATAACAATCAAGGTTTGCTGGAATTACTGAGCTAACATTTAGTGCAATTTGGATCACCAGTTAGTGCAGCAAGGTGTAATAGAATCACTCCTATTACCCAGACCATACTCTCCCCTATTGGACCCTGTTCTCCTTTTCTAGTGTAGATAATGCCTCCCTATCCTTTCCCTACACTATGTATAATCTTTCCCTAAACTTCTAAATAGTTTTTTAGCAAAATAAAGTCTTTCCTACCACTGTCCCTAGCGCCTGTCACATCTGTCCCTGCACTAAGTAAACTGGAAAATGGCAGAATCCAAGATGGCTGAGGCTATTTATTGGGCTGTGACATCAGAGGGGCTGGCTGGCTGCTGATTGGCTGCATGCATGGCATTGTGGGTGATCCCTCGTTCCCAGAGTTCTTTGCTCCATGTCCTAACATGTGCAGCAGCCATTTTAGGAGAAAATGTGATTCATTACCACGAAGCATAAAGAAATTCAACTTTGGTGTGAATCGAATTCCCCTTCATCAACTTTAATTCTCTAATCTCCACCATGGGTCGACCACTCTGGGAGGTTTTTAATAGTCTTGGATAACCCCCTTAACTACCATGTCCCTGGTGGTCTAAGGTGGTTAAATGTTTAAATTTAGGATATCTGCTGGAAGGCAGTGAAAGAGTTAGTCCTTCACACGGTATACCTTGGTTCACGTCTTCAGGCTCCAGAAATGTCCAATCTATAACAGGAATCTGAACATTAGTATTTCAGCATTCTGCTTCCACCATGCACTGATCATTGAGATGAATGCTGGTAGAAAGTCAAGAGTAGTGTGCAGCTGTATCCGTACAGCTTCACAGTTCTCTCTATGATCAAGCAGAGTGACTTAGCATGTGTTTTCCCATCCAATCATTCTCTATCAGCCAGTTACTTACCTCCATTTTGCAATTTCTCAGGAGATGGGAGTACTTAGCTGGTGCTCTCTGCCCTGTACAAATGGAGATGGGACCAATGTTTCCACAATGTTGAGACTCTGAGAAGGAAAGAGTTAAAACAACAAACTAAGGAGGTTAACCAGTCCAATATCAGCTCTGCCTGTCTGTAAAGAGTGGAATTTTTAACTCTATTATTGAGCTAACAGTGGATGGGACACACCAGGGTTCGGCCCACTTTGGCACAATAAGGGCACAATAATCACAACGTTCCATTTTGAGCTTTGTTTTGACCCCCCTTTCTATGTACACTTCTCAGTTGCTTTACTCTTTTAAAGGTTGCACAAAATCATATTAGATAAGGAGGGCTAGATCTCAGGGGATTCTGGAATAAGTTACTTTACCTCTCGATCTTGGTAAATGAAGAAAGCCATATGCGAATGGAAACCTATGGCAACTAGCAAGACTAAAAAGTTAAATTAAGTCAACCCTAGCATTTTATTAGATACATTAGGGGCAAAACTATCTTGGTCTCTAAGTCAAAGTTATTAGATTGTTCCCTTGGTTTACATTTTCATTGATTAAATACCATAATTTTCTTGTTCCCTGGAATATTAGAAATTTGGGTTTGACTGCAGTTCAAAATATTTAGCATTTTCTCCTACATGGAACTTAATTAGAAGAAGAATGCCAAGGGACATTTATAGACTGAATTGTGTTGGAAAAAACTGTATAATTTATTTTATGTACAGTACTCTAAATTAAGAAAAATTCCCCTAATGCACAGTTCTATTAAGGATCTTATAATGTAAAATTGAGCTTTAGGATGTTATAGTCCATATACGTGTAAAGGTATGAAAACACAATGTTGAATATTGTCCAAGATTACAAGAATTATGGGTTTGACACACCACAGTGGACTAATTTCTGGGAGTTTTGCCATCACCACTAGATTTAACAAAACATCACCCTTTGCAGACTGGGAAATTGAACTTTAATGGCAGAGACAAACCATGTAAGAAACAAACACTGGCATTGGAAGCATGTTAACAGGCCAGGTACTGTAGCTAGGTTTAAAGGTGATGATTTACTCACTGTTGAGCTTTCACAGTCACAGTATCTGATAAAGCTTCCCTACCGAGCTGACTCAAACAGGAAAAACTATGTCCAAGGAGCTTCTTTGATAACACTTTCAGTGCTCATTTTTAGAATGCTAGTTAGATGATGTATCTACAGTAGCTTGGCCGGGCTCTGTGTGTATGTTTATGGGTAAGTCTGAAGAGGTAGCTTTCTGCTGGCAGCTATTCAGGGCGTATGGGCATGCCTATGTAATAAAAACCTATATCCAGTGGTACTTCAGCCCCTAGCTAAAGGTATCTTCCGAGAAACAAATTTATGGATTTGATATGGGACCATGAAAAGCATATCTGACAACGGGAGCCATCACCATTTGTTAGAATGAAGACAATAGTTGATCCCCAACCCCATTTCCCAGTATCACCTGTGCTTCATATTCTAGAAAGCAGTGGGGTGTCTTATCAAAATATCATGCCCCTGAAAAAAAAAATGATAAACCGCTTTACATCACATGTAGGGCCTGTGGCTACGGTCCATAACACAGAATTCAAAGAACACTAACTTGAGATCTTCAAGTCATGCACAACTATTCCAGTCTTTGGTCTTGGTATAAAAGTATATTATGTTTACCTGGAGTATTCCTGTAAAGGGGTTTTCCAAGTGTTTAATATTAATGACCCATCCTCAGGATAGGTCATCAGTATCTGTTCAGTGGGATTCCTACTCCCAGCACCCCTACCAATCAGTTGTTTGAAGCTTACCAAGCACAGCGCGATCCATTATATAGCAGTTGTGTCTGGTATGGAACCTCAGCCCAATTCACTTGAAATGTACTGAGCTGTGCCTATGTGACTGATGAATGTGGCATTGCTGGCCAAGGAAGAGGACACAGCGTTCATCAGACTACTAAGGGCTCACCAAACTGCTGATTGGTGAGAATGCCAGGAGTTGGACCCCCACCAATTTTTTACTGCCAGGAGTTGGACCCCGTCCATTTTTTTTACTTCAGTATTAAAGAAGACCTGTCATCTATCCTGATGTGGCTATTTTAGTAACTACTTGCATTTCCCATGTAAAAAAAATCATGGAACATCTATTCTCATGACTGTATGTTGTGCGATTCCTGTATTATTCCTGCTAGAAGTTCACAAATTAATTGGCAAATAAATTGTGAATAGATAGATAAATTTGTTTTTATTGAACACCCCATGTAAACATTCACAGTGCAGGTGGAAAAAGTATGTGAACCACTAGACTAATGACATCTCCAAGAGCTAATTGGAATGAGGTGTCAGCCAACTGGAGTCCAATCAATGAGATGAGATTGGAGGTGTTGGTTACAGCTATCCTGCCCTATAAAAAACACACACCAGTTCTGGGTTTACTTTTCACAAGAAGCATTGCATGATGTGAATGATGCCTCGCACAAAAGAGCTCTCAGAAGACCTACGATTAAGAATTGTTGACTTGCATAAAGCTGGAAAGGGTTATAAAAGTATCTCCAAAAGCCTTGCTGTTCATCAATCCACGGTAAGACAAATTGTCTATAAATGGAGAAAGTTCACTGCTGCTACTCTCCCTAGGAGTGGCCGTCCTGTAAAGATGACTGCAAGAGCACAGCGCAGACTGCTCAATGAGGTGAAGAAGAATCCTACAGTTTCAGCTAAAGACTTACAAAAGCATCTGGCATATGCTAACATCCCTGTTAGCGAATCTACGATACGTAAAACACTAAACAAGAATGGATTTCATGGGAGGATACCACAGATCAAGCCACTGCTGTCCAAAAAAAACATTGCTGCATGTTTACAGTTTGCACAAGAGCACCTGGATGTTCCACAGCATTACTGGCATAATATTCTGTGGACAGATGAAACCAAAGTTGAGTTGTTTGGAAGAAACACACAACACTGTGTGAAGAAAGAGGCACAGCACACCAACATCAAAACCTCATCCCAACTGTGAAGTATGGTGGTGGGGGCATCATGGTTTGGGGCTGCTTTGCTGTGTCAGGGCCTGGACGGATTGCTATCATCGAAGGAAAAATGAATTCCCAAGTTTATCAAGACATTTTGCAGGAGAACTTAAGGCCATCTGTCCACCAGTTGAAGCTCAACAGAAGATGGGTGTTGCAACAGGACAACGACCCAAAGCATAGAAGTAAATCAACAGAATGGCTTAAACAGAAGAAAATACGCCTTCTGGAGTGGCCCAGTCAGAGTCCTGACCTCAACCCGATTGAGATGCTGTGGCATGACCTCAAGAAAGCGATTCACACCAGACATCTTAAGAATATTGCTGAACTGAAACAGTTCTGTAAAGAGGAATGGTCAAGAATTACTCCTGACCGTTGTGCACGTCTGATCTGCAACTACAGGAAACGTTTGGTTGAAGTTACTGCTGCCAAAGGAGGTTCAACCAGTTATTAAATCCAAGGGTTCACATACTTTTTCCACCTGCACTGTGAATGTTTACATGGTGTGTTCAATAAAAACATGGTAACATTTTAATTCTTTGTGTACTATTAGTTTAAGCAGACTGTGATTGTCTATTGTTGTGACTTAGATGAAGATCAGATCACAATTTATGACCAATTTGTGCAGAAATCCATATCATTCCAAAGGGTTCACATACTTTTTCTTGCAACTGTATGCACCTTTCTCACTGGGTGGTCCGCACAATGGACTACAATATACACAACTACATCCAGCTTCCTGTTGCAATATAAGCTTAATTTCAGCTGCCCGATGGGGCAGCCTCTTTAATGACATATAGTCAGTCCTATGTTATTTCATACTAAGAAGGCATATCTACAAAAGATGAAGGCATAATAGATATTAATAACATATTTTCCTTATTTTTTTCTGCTCTGGGGATAATAATTTACATCTAGCTTCAACTACAATTTCATATTTTTACGCTCTGCGGCAGCCTTTATGTCTGATTATTTCTGCCTCTTTATGACTTTCTACTGTAGTCTTCCTCTGCGGCCTCCCTGCCCCTAGGTACATCTCACCGAGTGTAAATAGGAAATGCCTGTGTAATGGAACATAGAACCAATGCAAATCATACATTGGTGTCAGATTTTAATAATCATAAAAATAGAGTGAATTGCAAACTCTTAAGGGTTTCTTGATTAGTCTGCAGTAGAACTGATAGGGTCGCATGTGGATTCTAGCACTTGGAAGTTTTCTGTCTTTATCTCAGCATGATTGGAAAATAACCCTTGAAGCAGGATATTATTGTGTCTGTATTAAAAGTGCGTGGAATTATATTCGCCATTGTCAGATGGTATAAAAGAATGTCCCATCATGTTTTGAATTAGTTTAGATTTAATCTGCTGTTATTGGGCTGTTTATGAGTGCAGCGTGCCAGGCACGCAGAGGAAACACGTGAGGCTCACGGTGGGCCAATGGGGTTAGTAGTTCATGTACTCACGGTTAGCAGAGCCTCCCTGGGCCGGCAGTGGATGAAAAGACAGCACTAAATCACCCGGGGAACTCTCTATTGCAAGGAACACCAGCCAGATGGAAGTTGAGATGCCCTTGATGGTATAGGTGTTTAAGGTGCTTTGGTGGCTGAGCACCTGTGTTTGCGACGCCAGCACCGTAAGGTGCAAATGTTGAGTGTAGTAGTAGTAATGAAGAGTCAGTTGTTGTGAAACAATTGAACATTTACTTGAATCAATAGTCTCAAGGCAGGTGTTACAGTACATCAATAAAGTGCATTCATTTGGCACCAGTAATGATTCAAATTTTAAGGTAATTGTAATCCTTATATCAGGTTCAGGCAATTGTCAATGGAAGGATTTTCTAATGCTGTTACTTGACAGGCATAGACGGAGTATATTTACTTTAAGTCCTAACTATAGCACTCTGGTACTAAATATGTTGTTTTCTACTTATATTGAGCTATCCAATAAGGGCGTTCTCCCTCGTGGCAGGCATCAGTCTTCTGCTACATTATTTGCATGATGCTCTCCTGAAGTAATCAGGTTTTTAGGTTTCTATATCCCGGAAGGCTTCTAATGAATAAGGACAATTCTGAGCACTAATTATACATTTGTGTCCCGGCACTTGGAAAGTTGCTCTCAGGCACTTGTGCTGATGAGGTCCATAGGCTAGACTCAGCTGTAACCCTCACTAGGCTTGCTTCATATTTAGACATAGACTTATGGTCTTGTGCTTGGCTGCTGTAGATAAATGTTAGCTGTACTCCTTTAGCCTGGCCATGACCAAGGAGTAGAAATTGCAGACTACATGGTGGACAATGTTTCTCTCCTCCATACACACTGCACTAACTAACTTCACTTTATCTCTACAATCCACTCTGTACTAAACACACCCAAGCTATAGAAACATAGAATGTGTCGGCAGATAAGAACCATTTGGCCCATCTAGTCTGCCCATTATACTGAATACTATTAATAGCCCTTGGCCCTATCTTATATGAAGGATGGCCTTATGCCTATCCCATGCATGCTTAAACTCCTTCACTGTATTTGCAGCTACCACTTCTGCAGGAAGGCTATTCCATGCATCCACTACTCTCTCAGTAAAGGAATACTTCCTGATATTACTTTTAAACCTTTGTCCCTCTAATTTCAAACTATGTCCTCTTGTAGCAGTTTTTCTTCTTTTAAATATTCTCTCCTCTTTTACCTTGTTGATTCCCTTTATGTATTTAGAAGTTTGTATCATATTCCCTCTGTCTCGTCTTTCTTCCAAGCTATGCAGGTGAAGGTCCTTTAATCTTTTCTGGTAAGTTTTATCCTGCAATCCATGTACCAGTTTAGTAGCTCTTCTCTGAAATCTCTCCAAAGTATCAATATCCTTCTGGAGATATGGTCTCACTAGTGCTCTGTAGAGCGGCATGAGCACCTCCATCTTTCTACTAGTAATGCCTCTCCCTATACACCCAAGCATTCTGCTAGCATTTCCTGATGCTCTATGACTTTGTCTGCCTACCTTTAAGTCTTCCGAAATAATGACTCCTAAATCCCTTTCCTCAGATACTGAGGTTAGGACTGTATCACTGATTTTATATTCTGCTCTTGGGTTTTTACGCCCCAGGTGCATTATCTTGCACTTAAAGTGAAAAGATACAGCGGCTCACCCCTTCTCCGTATGGATAAGGTGCTCACCCTCCGGTCCTACCCTCAGTACCTACAAAGGGCAAATGAGGTGTAAGCAGATATGAGGGGGCACACTCAGAAGGGAAACACAATGGTGGATAGTAATGTAGTAGTTTAATACTTTAAAAACACACCCCTAAAAATAATGTAAAACATACATAAAAACGCACTCAATCGTATAAATAACGTTGTGTGCACAATCCTGCACAATAAACATAGAATGGACACATGATAAATAGCTTGCATGATCTCTGAGACTATAAATCAATGCGGCGACAATGTCCCTATCCAATGTATCGTGTGGTAATCATGCCGACAATGTCCCAATCAGAATCCTAATTCCATATAGTGTAAATTGTGCTGATATAGCAATGGCACTATGGCCAAATCCAGATAGAGCAGTAGTAGTAATAATGCAGCCAAATACCAGTGTCCGGTAATATGAGCGTTCAATGGTAGATAGCAGTTACTATTGCTGGCTTCACAGTGGGACTGATAGTGAAGTTACTTACAGTCTCTTGCAACTTGTAATGCTCAAGTGCGAGCCCGGTTTTACCCCTCTTCACTGCCTGACCGCAGCACTGTTCACAGGTAGCCGTACACTCGCATCGTCCCACGTGGTGTACTCGGCCGTGCGTTGTGTCCCACGTGACCTGGTTGTCTAGGGTACCGAATAGACGCTCAGCTGACGTCACTGCTATGCGACTGTAACTCAAGTTCTATGATGAAAGCAGATCTCGTACGCTTTTTTCCTTTGATATCGGGCTTCCTTATTCTTTTTGTGAATCCACGCTCACTCTGCAATGCCAGACGCGTTTCAGGGTCTTACGCCCCTTCCTCAGTGGCCAACCGAGTGAGTGGATTCTCACTCCTTACAAATGAAATTTTCTTACCCACAATCACACTTTTCTGTGCATGTCCTAATATACGGGATGGATTGGATTACTATCTCTTTATATTATCATGCATGCCTTAGAATTAAAATATACTTAAATGAAGTTAGAATAATAAATACATAACCCCACATACATAAATCAAGATAAAAACGGATTGTGGAGAAGACTGCAAGGTCAGGCAATCATTTGGAAGGCAATCGCATCAAAAATGCATCAATGTGAATTGCGTTTTATGTGCGGTTTATGGTCTGTTGGTCATAATCCATCATCTTTCCTCCAACATTCCCTTTGTGAATCAGTGTAGTATTCATCAGAACCAAGTGGTGGATCATATCTTTTGACTAATGTTAATGTAGCTAAGCGGAGCCGTCTGGCAGGGAAGGGAGATCACAGTGTCGATAGTTGGCCAGACTGCGATGTCCCATCCCCACCGGACAACCCCCCTGTTAGTCACAGAAACCCAAACACCTCCATCTCGGCGTTTAGGCCCCTGGGAATAATTGTATCATACTCAAAAATTCTGCAGGATTCCTGTCTTGACATGTGTGCGATATGGTTTCCCCCTCTCCATACCTTCTTAACCCTTTCAATGGCCATAAATTTTAGGCCAGTTGGATCACAATTGTGTTTAATTTTAAAATGTTTAGATAATGAGTGCGTTTCTAGACCTTTCCTGATATTTGCCACATGTTCCGCTACTCTCTTTTTAAGCGTTCTCTTTGTTCTGCCAATATATTGCTTCCTGCACCCTCACTGTAGCAAATATATGACATCAGTGGAATCGCAGGGCAAGCATTCTTGTATCTCCAGACTGAAAGAGTTTACTGTAGATACTACTTTTTTTTTTTTTTGGGGGAAACTGGTAATCCTACAGTTGGCACATCTGCCACACTTGAAGAACCCATTCACTGTCAACCAATTGTTTTTTTGTTGATGGTTATCTTTCCTCACTTTTACGGTCGGGCTATTTTGCCAGCTAGATTGCTAGCCCTCGTGTATGTTATTTTAGGTACATCACTCAAAAGAGGACAAATCACCTTGTCATTCAGCAAGTGTCCCCAATGCTTCCGAATACTCCTTTCCATCATCCTATATTGGGAATTAAAAGGAAGGATAATCCTCAATGTTTCATCTCGCAGTATCACAAATATAAGATGGCACTCGCTTGACATAAGGTTGAAGCCATTGATCAATGTACTTAGATAAGTTACATGATATAGACTGGATACCCGACACTATTGGACGGCCTGGGGGTGCTTCCAGATTCTTATGGATCTTGGGGACATATTAGAACATCGGAATCCTCCTCTCAGTATCCAGGATGAACCTAGCTTCCTGATTGGAAAGAAAACCCACTTGTGATCCCCTCTCACAATAGCCCCTAAGAATATTATAATACTCCTCTGTCGGGTCTCCTTTTAGTTTTTGATAGGTATTTTCTGATCCTAATTGTCTATAACATTCTTGCAGGTAATCTGCCGTATTGAGTATCACATATTACCTGCAAGAATGTTATAGACAATTAGGATCAGAAAATACCTATCAAAAACTAAAAGGAGACCCGACAGAGGAGTATTATAATATTCTTAAGGGCTATTGTGAGAGGGGATCACAAGTGGGTTTTCTTTCCAATCAGGAAGCTAGGTTCATCCTGGATGCTGAGAGGAGGATTCCGATGTTCTATTACGTCCCCAAGATCCATAAGAATCTGGAAGCACCCCCAGGCCGTCCAATAGTGTCGAATTTTTGGATCTGGAGATATGGGTGAAGGACGACCAGCTGCATTGCAACACATTTTTCAAGCCAGTGGCCAAAAACAGCTTCATCAGGTTTGCTAGCTGCCATCTTCCACGATGGCTGACCAACATACCTACCAGTCAGTTCCGTAGACTTAGGCGGAACTGTACGGATGATAGCAGATTTGAGGAGGAAGCCACTGGCTTGAAACAACAACTGTTGGAAAGATATTACCCAGCCCAGGTAATTAATAAATCATTAGAGAAAGTAAAAAGGATGGAAAGAAAGGACTTTTTCTTGGCTAGTCAGCCTCAACTGCGAGATGAAACATTGAGGATTATCCTTCCTTTTAATTCCCAATATAGGATGATGGAAAGGAGTATTCGGAAGCATTGGGGACACTTGCTGAATGACAAGGTAATTGGTCCTCTTTTGAGTGATGTACCTAAAATAACATACACGAGGGCTAGCAATCCAGCTGGCAAAATAGTCCCGACCGTAAAAGTGAGGAAAGATAACCATCAACAAAAAAACAATTGGTTGACAGTGAATGGGTTCTTAAAGTGTGGCAGATGTGCCAACTGTAGGATTACCAGTTTCCCCCAAAAAAACGCAAAATTAATATCTACAGTAAACTCTTTCAGTCTGGAGATACAAGAATGCTTGACCTGCGATTCCACTGATGTCATATATTTGCTACAGTGCGGGTGCAGGAAGCAATATATTGGCAGAACAAAAAGAACGCTTAAAAAGAGAGTAGCGGAACATGTGGCAAATATCAGGAAAGGTCTAGAAACGCACTCATTATCTAAACATTTAAAAATTAAACACAATTGTGATCCAACTGGCCTAAAATTTATGGCCATTGAAAGGGTTAAGAAGGTATCTAGAGGGGGAAACCATATCGCACACATGTCAAGACAGGAATCCCGCAGAATTTTTGAGTATGATACAATTATTCCCAGGGGCCTAAACGCCGAGATGGAGGTGTTTGGGTTTCTGTGACTAACAGGGGGGTTGTCCGGTGGGGATGGGACATCGCAGTCTGGCCGACTATCGACACTGTGATCTCCCCTCCCTGCCAGACGGCTCCGCTTAGCTACATTAACATTAGTCAAAAGATATGATCCACCACTTGGTTCTGATGAATACTACACTGATTCACAAAGGGAATGTTGGAGGAAAGATGATGGATTATGACCAACAGACCATAAACCGCACATAAAACGCAATTCACATTGATGCATTTTTGATGCGATTGCCTTCCAAATGATTGCCTGACCTTGCAGTCTTCTCCACAATCCGTTTTTATCTTGATTTATGTATGTGGGGTTATGTATTTATTATTCTAACTTCATTTAAGTATATTTAAATTCTAAGGCATGCATGATAATATAAAGAGATAGCAATCCAATCCATCCCGCATATTAGGACATGCACAGAAAAGTGGGATTGTGGGTAAGAAAATTCCATTTATAAGGAGTGAGAATCCACTCACTCGGTTGGCCACTGAGGAAGGGGCGTAAGACCCTGAAACGCGTCTGGCATTGCAGAGTGAGCGTGGATTCACAAAAAGAATAAGGAAGCCCGATATCAAAGGAAAAAAGCGTACGAGATCTGCTTTCATCATAGAACTGGAGTTACAGTTGCATAGCAGTGACGTCAGCTGAGCGTCTATTCGGTACCATAGACAACCAGGTCACAAGGGACGCCACGCACGGCCGAGTACACCACGTGGGACGCTGCGAGTGTACGGCTACCTGTGAACAGTGCTGCGGTCAGGCAGTGAAGAGGGGTAAGACCGGGCTCGCACTTGAGCATTACAAGTTGCAAGAGACTGTAAGTAACTTCACTATCAGTCCCACTGTGAAGCCAGCAATAGTAACTGCTATCCACCATTGAACGCTCATATTACCGGACACTGGTATTGGGCTGCATTATTACTACTACTGCTCTATCTGGATTTGGCCATAGTGCCATTGCTATATCAGCACAATTTACACTATATGGAATTAGGATTCTGATTGGGACATTGTCGGCACGATTACCACACGATACATTGGATTGGGACATTGTCGCCACATTGATTTATAGTCTCAGAGATCATGCAAGCTATTTAGCACGTGTCCATTTTATGTTTATTGTGCAGGATTGTGCACACAACGTTATTTATACGATTGAGTGCGTTTTTAGGGGTGTGTTTTTAAAGTATTAAACTACTACATTACTATCCACCATTGTGTTTCCCTTCTGAGTGTGCCCCCTCATATCTGCTTACACCTCAATTATCTTGCACTTATCAACATTACATTTTAGTTGTATTTTAGATGTTCCACAATCCTCTCCTTGAGTATGGTTTCCATTAATTTCCCACTATTGATGTCAGGCTTACTGGCCTATAGTTGCCCGATTCCTCCCTACTACCTTTCTTGTGAATGGGCACAACATTTGCCAATTTCCAATCTTCTGGGACGACTCCTGTTGCCAGTGATTGGTTAAATAAATCTGTTAATGGTTTTGCTAGTTTGCCGCTGAGCTCTTTTAATAGCTTTGGGTGTATCCCATCAGGCCCCTGTGACTTATTTGTATTAATTTTAGACAGCTGACTTAGAACCTCTTCCTCTGTAAAGACACATGCATCAAAAGATTCATTAGTCTTCTTTTCTAACTGAGGTCATTTTCTTTCATTTCCTTTGTAAAAACTGAACAGAAGTATTCATTAAGGCAGTCAGCTAGTTCTTTATCTTCTTCCATATACCTTCCTTCTTTTGTTTTTTAATTTGGTAATTCCTTGTTTTAGTTTCCTTTTTTCATTTATGTATCTGAAGAATGTCTTATCGCCTTTTTTCACTGACTGAGCTAATTTCTCTTTTGCCTGTGCTTTAGAAGCTCTTATAACTTGTTTGGCCTCTCTCTGCCTAATCTTATAAATTTGCCTGTCATCCTCGTTTTTTTTTTTTTTATAATTACTAAATGCAATCTTTTTGTTTTTAATGATTTTGGTCACTTCTGCTGAGTACCACAGTGGTCTCTTCCTTTTTTGCTTTTACTGACAAGCCTAATGCAATTTTCTGTTGCTTTCAATAGTGCCACTTTTAAGTAGTCCCATTTCTCCTGGACTCCATTGAAACTGTTCCAATCTGATAGGGACTCGTATACAACTAATCTAATTTTAGAAAAGTCTGTTTTTCTAAAATCTAAAACTTTTGTTTTTGTGTGGTGTGAATCAGTCACTGTACTTATAGTAAACTGCACTGACTGGTGATCACTAGATCCCAAGCTTTCCCCTACAATAATATCAGATACCAAATTCCCATTTGTAAATACTAAATCTAAAATGGCCTCCTTCCGGGTTGGCTCTTCAACTACTTCCTGTAGAGATAATCTCAGTAGGGAATTTAGAATATCTGTACTCCTGGCAGAACTAGCTATTTTGGTTTTCCAGTTTACATCAGGAAGATTAAAGTCTCCCATAATGATAACTTCCCCCTTCAATGTCATTTTAGCTATTTCCTCAACTAGTAGATCATCTAATTCTTTGACTTAACTAGGTTGTCTATATATCACACCTACCCGAGTTACCTTATGATTATCAAGCTGCAAGGTAACCCAAACTGACTCTAAATTGGTCTCGCTAACTTGTATTAAATTAGATTTTTTTCTGCTATCTTTCACGTACAGGTCCACCCCTCCCCCTTCTTGCCTTCTCTGTCTTTCCTATATAGAGAGAACCCTGGTATTGTTATATCCCAGTCATTACTTCCATTGAACCACGTCTCAGTAACAGCCACTAAATCTATATTCTCAGATGCCATTATAGCCTCAAGTTCATTGATCTTATTCCCTAAACTGCGAGCATTTGTAGACAAGATTTTGAGCTTGTCATTTATTAACCTATGTGCTACTGGCATCTTATGGCATTGTTCCGAGGGGCCAGTCGGACTGCTGGATTATCACTCTTTTGCCCCCCTTTCCTAGTTTAAATGCTCCTTAGCAAATACTTTGAACTGTTCACTGAGGACATTCGTTCCCTTGAGAGAAAGATACAAACAATCTTTCTTGTACAGTTCTTTTCCATTCCAACGAGAGCTAACATGAGACACAAAGCCAAACCCTTGGTTCAGACACCATTCACCAAGCCATACATTAAATTCCTTAATGCGCATCTTCCTGTCATGCTGAAGGTCATGCACAGGCAAAACTGCAGAGAATGAAACAGCTGATGCAACCTCTCGTATATCATTTCCAAGTGTGTGAAAAGCTTCCTTCACCTTTGAAACCTCATTGCAAGCCAGATTATTTGTCCCAAGTTGGACAATGACATCCACCTCCCTTTCCTGCTTAATAACAATATTAAGGATACGTCGCCTATCCCTGCTAGCGGTAGCACCAGGGAGACATCTCACAACACCATTTTCCTCAAACTTCACACTTCTTGATGGAATCGCCCACCAACAGCTGCTTACTATCAGTCCTCACCTTCTCCTTTTTGTCTTTGGCTGCAGTCTTGCATACTTTAGGCATGGGAGATGATTGTTTCTCACCCACTGTGCTTGAGCCATCCTCCATGTTGCTCTTGCACTCTGAAAGTGCTGCAAATAAATTATGGAGAGCCACAGATTGTGGGACATTTCTATCAACAACTCTCAGTCTACTAGAACCTGCAGTAACCCATCTTCCGATTCTAGTGGGCCTCTGTGGCAGTGGCATTGCAACGTTCTCAGCCTGAGTTTGTTTAACGGTTAATTTACAAATCTCAGATTTCAAAAATGCAATTTCCTGCTGCATTATGGAGAGCTGTCTACAGATCAGACAGCATCTAAAGAGTGGAACCTGAAATAAAAGCACAACAATTCCTGCACAGAACCAGGTCTGCCATTTTAAAGAGAGGAAAGATTTTAAACAAACAAATCTTAATTTTTTAAATTGTATTCACCTCCAGATTACCTCCTGAGTATCTCCTGAATATCTCCAATGTACTTAAAAAAAAAAGCAGCACTTGAAAATGCAGCAAGCTGTAATTAGGCAAGCTAATACTATAACACAACAAGGAAGGAGTGTAAAACACACCAATGAAGAATTAAAAATGAATTTTATTAAAGTGTAAATAAAATGTACATGATACTAAATATACACAGGTAATAAGGCAGGGACAGCCACAGTCCTACATCACCCTGTTATCAGCCCAGTAATATGAAATGTATGAACAATATCTCAATTATTAAACAAACAGGTGACATTTGATCCAAAGAACAAAATGCAAGTGTAAGCAGGAGATATATATGATACGTATCTGAGCCCCAGCACTACTAGGCGGCTATATGGCCTGGATCCAAGTACAACAAGTGAAAATACCAGGTCATGCACTGAGTGGTGAGGCAACATACCTAAAAGACTGGGACTGAAGTCAGGGTAATGGCCATTACCCTGACTTCAGTCCCAGTCTTTTAGGTATGTTGCCTCACCACTCAGTGCATGACCTGGTATTTTCACTTGTTGTACTTGGATCCAGGCCATATAGCCGCCTAGTAGTGCTGGGGCTCAGATACGTATCATATATATCTCCTGCTTACACTTGCATTTTGTTCTTTGGATCAAATGTCACCTGTTTGTTTAATAATTGAGATATTGTTCATACATTTCATATTACTGGGCTGATAACAGGGTGATGTAGGACTGTGGCTGTCCCTGCCTTATTACCTGTGTATATTTAGTATCATGTACATTTTATTTACACTTTAATAAAATTCATTTTTAATTCTTTATTGGTGTGTTTTACACTTCTTCCTTGTTGTGTTATTTTGTTAGAAGTGGGAGTGGACCGTTTACATTGTGACTGCAGATGATTTAAGCTAATACTATGTGGCTATATATACACACACACTCCCACAAAAGCTCCTCCCCCCCAACAACAAATTTAACACCTTAATCACCTATGCTCATTTGCAATCAGACAATAGTGATAACCTGTCTAACAAATGTCTTACCTGTTTTGAAACAGTGTCTGAGTATCCACCAGAAATGCAGCTGAAGTTCTGCTACAGTGGAAGATCTCTAAGTAAGTCTAAGTTAGTCTCCTGGATATCTCCAATGCACTTATAAAAAGCAGCACTTGAAAATGCAGCAAGCTATATATATTATGTGGTGCCAGCACCACCTAGGGGCGAACGGGTGAAATTACAATTCCAGCCTGATAATAGGAAATACCATACATTGCAAATAAATACATAAATAGGCAGATGTTTAACGTGCCCCATTTACACACATATGTGAGATGCTGCATACACCACTGCTAAAAGATAAATCGTCCTCGATGTTTGCAGTGACTGAAGCTGTGGATCTCTACGCCATCACCTGAAATATACCAAATACGCTCCACACATAAATATGCATATGTTCATTGCAATTCATACTATTATGACCATTCGATAACCTTCTATAAATAAAGGGTTATGCACAACAACACAAATTTAGGCAATTTATCACATACACATTTTGCATATTTCACATTAAGGTATTGCATATTATTGCACAAGATAGCAAAAAGGGATAATGGGCGTTGTTCTTCTTCTTTACTTGACGGGGACAAAATGGGCAGTGATCACACATTTGGGGCAATGCAGTCTATGACATAGTCCTGATACAAAGTCCATCCCTGATTTGGGGTATAAATAATTTTTAATCCAAAGGGTTAATTAAAGTGCAAAGTTTTTGATTTAAGAGTCTGTACGTTGTATAGTATAAGGCACAGAAAAGTCATTCTGGGTATAGAACTTGAACGTTGCAAGGTAAAGTCTCAGACAACCTGAGAAGGGGGTAAAAAGGGGATAAAAGGGTGCAAACTTTGGCAAAACTGGGATTATTTCTGAATGGTGGAGTCCATAATAGAGTCTTCAGAAGGGGAAGAGCTCCATAGTTGCTTGGGGGAACTGCCACCAAAACAACAAACATCAGAGTCCCTTTAGCAACAGTGTCTCTTGCTCCATTTTAATATTGGCCAACCTGCCTACTTACGGATATGGGTCTGGAGAGCTGGGTACATCTGTGTCAAGGGGGCTTCTGGAATCATACTAATCAGGAGACCATGTGAGTACGACCTGGGACCTTTCGGCTTGGCTGTTAGTAATAGCTGGCGTGACTGGAGATGGCTGACCTGAGGTATAGGCAGGCGGAGGATCCACTTCTCTCTCTCAAATAGCGCGCCCACACCTCCTGGATGCAGGCCTGCAACTCTTTTTCGTCATGGGCCGCAGTTGAAGTGGACTGAACTGGACGACCACGAGAAGTGCGGTAAGGGACATCTCTTCCGCTCTCTTGAGTGCTGCCTCTGGCATGAGGTCCGCGCTTCCCTCTGGTACTTGCGCAGTATTGCTGTCTGCCATAACTATGTCTTGCTCCTTCACAATGTACTCTCGCATCTTCTCTGCTGCTTGTACTTCGTCTACTGACATGTTCAGCGTGCGCACGTACGTCACGATCCTCTGGTGCGCGACCCTGCCCCTTGGTCCGCTTTGCATAGGGGAGGTGCCGGCCTTGTTGGGACGATACAAAAGAGGTGGGAGGCACATTGTTAATTACTTTGCATAAAGGGGTGGCACAATAGATTTTCCCGCTCTGAAAGGGGTGTACCTCAATTTTCCCGCAGAGAGCAGGGCGTAACTCAAAGTAATTGACGCAGCAAATTAATCAAGAAGGTCTCCGGCGGCTATTTTAGGTTCAAGAATGACAGTCTATTCACTGACAGCAAACAGTGAGTGACACAGAAACATGTGATTTTTCCACTTTTGACATTGCAATTTTGTTGCAAGTGACTTGTATAGTATGCCCATGTAGTTTTAAAGCGATTCAAACAATTCTCCAGTTCAATAAAATGTGCAACAAGCAAAAGTCTCTCAATTAAATAAGTGGGGCTTATTTTGATAAGGCGCAGGGGATTTTGTATCCGGTTCGTATACTGTTCGCATAAGGCGCAGAGGATTTTGTATCCTGTTCGCATAAGGCGCAGGGGATTTTGTATCCTGTTTGTGAGGCTAATTCATGCAGCATGTTGGGCCCGCAGGGGAAACACGTGAGGCTCAAGGTGGGCCAATGGGGGTAGTAGTTCATGTACTCACGGTTAGCAGAGCTTCCCTGGTCCGGCAGTGCAGTGAATGGAAAGACAGCACTAAATCCTCCGGATACTCTCTATTGCAGGGAACACTATCCAGATGGAAGTTGAGGTGCCCTTGATGGTATAGGTGTTTAAGGTGCTTTGGTGGCTGGGCACCTGTTCGTGATGCCAGCACCGTAAGGTGAAAATGTTGAGTGTAGTAGTAGTAAAGATATCTTGAGCTATTTAATAATGGCGTTCTCCCTTGTGGCAGGCATCAGTCTTCTGCTACATTATTTGCAGGATGCTCTCCTGAAGCAATCAGGTTTTTAGGTTACCACTATATCCTGGAAGGCTTCTAGTGAATAAGGATAATTCTGCGCACTAATTATCCATTTGTGTCCCGGCACTTGGAAAGTTACTCTAAGGCACTTGTGCTGATGAGGTCAATAGGCTAGACTCAGCTATAACCCTCACTAGGCTTGCATCATATTTAGACATAGACTTATGGTCTTGTGCTTGACTGCTGTAGATACAGTGGGATGCGAAAGTTTGGGCAACCTTGTTAATCGTCATGATTTTCCTGCATAAATCGTTGGTTGTTACGATAGAAAATGTCAGTTAAATATATCATATAGGAGACACACACAGTGATATTTGAGAAGTGAAATGAAGTTTATTGGATTTACAGAAAGTGTGCTATAGTTGTTTAAACAAAATTAGGCAGGTGCATAAATTTGGGCACTGTTGTCATTTTATTGATTCCAAAACCTTTAGAACTAATTATTGGAACTCTAATTGGCTTGGTAAGCTCATTGACCCCTGATCTACATACACAGGTGAATCCAATTATGAGAAAGAGTGTTTAAGGGGGTCAATTGTAAGTTTCCCTACTCTTTTAATTTTCTTTGAAGAGTAGCAACATGGGGGTCTCAAAACAACTCTCAAATGACCTGAAGACAAAGATTGTTCACCATCATGATTTAGGGGAAGGACACAGAAAGCTGTCTCAGAGATTTCAGCTGTCTGTTTCCACAGTTAGGAACATATTGAGGAAATGGAAGACAACAGGCTCAGTTCAAGTTAAGGCTCGAAGTGGCAGACCAAGAAAAATCTCGGATAGACAGAAGCAACGAATGGTGAGAACAGTCAGAGTCAACCCACAGACCAGCACCAAAGACCTACAACATCATCTTGCTGCAGATGGAGTCACTGTGCATCGTTCAACCATTCGGCGCACTTTACACAAGGAGATGCTGTATGCGAGAGTGATGCAGAGGAAGCCTTTTCTCCGCCCACAGCACAAAAAGTGCAGCTTGAGGTGGGCTAAAGCACATTGGGACAAGCCAGCTTCATTTTGGAATAAGGTGCTGTGGACTGATGAAACTAAAATTGAGTTATTTGGCCATCACAAGGGGCGTTATGCATGGAGGAAAAAGAACACAGCATTCCAAGAAAAACACCTGGTACCTACAGTAAAATATGGTGGTGGTTCCATCATGCTGTGGGGCTGTGTGGCCAGTGCAGGGACTGGGAATCTTGTCAAAGTTGAGGGACGCATGGATTCCAGTCAGTATCAGCAGATTCTGGAGACCAATGTCCAGGAATCAGTGACAAAGCTGAAGCTGCGCCGGGGCTGGATCTTTCAACAAGACAACGACCCTAAACACTGCTCAAAATCCACTAAGGCATTTATGCAGAGGAACAAGTACAACGTTCTGGAATGGCCATCTCAATGCAAATAAATACATAATTAGGCAGATGTTTAAAGTGCCCCATTTACACACATATGTGGGACGCTGCATGAGGTTCACATACTATTTAAGATTAATAACATCCATAATTCGTACCTCTCACTCCTGTCTTCAAGACTTTTCTCAAGCTGCACCTACTCTCTGGAATACTCTGCCCCGGAATACTAGGTCAATTAACAACTTATCCACCTTCAAACGGGCCTTAAAAACACATATTTTCAGGCAGGCTTATCAGGCTACCTAAACTGACTATTCCCCTATTGTTTTGTACATGAACCCTATGAATTTGTAAAGCACTGCAGAATATGGTGGCACTATATAAATAAATGTTATTATTATTATGAGGGCATATCAGAGCTACCTGAGATCCTCAGCCTGATAGAACTGCTTCTACATTGCTTCTGAGTTCTAGGGAGCCTCCTGCCTTTCTGTAAGTGTGATTTCCCCCTCATTATCTGTTCTGTGAGCACTATAGCTGAGAACAAACAGTGGAAAGTAAGGCTAGGTTCACACCTGAGCGTTTTACAGCGCGTTCCTACGCGCTGTAAAACGCTCAACAGGCAAAAACCAATGTTTCCCTATGGACATGGTTCTCACCTGAGCGTTTTACAGCGCGTACGAACGCGCTGTAAAACGCCCTATGCCCCAAGAAGTACAGGAGCTTCCTTGGGTCGTATTGTCGCGCGTTCCCGCCCATAGACTTCAGCGGCAACACGCCTAAATTGGCGTTTGCTTGTTTCCGTCTTTAAAAACGTGCGTACGTACGTGCGTTTCTCACATGACAACAGACCACTCCCAGGTGACCAGCCACATTTCTCGGCCAACATCATGGAGGATTGTGCCATAGACAGCGAGACCCTGATTCGGCTGGTACAGGAGAAGAGATTCCTGTACGACATGCAGGATCCCCAGTACAAGAACAGGCGAATCAGGCAGCAGGCCTGGGAAGACATTGGAAAATTTATATGGCCAGAATGGGAGAGTATGTCAAAGCAAGTGAAAGAGGCAAAAGGTACAGTCATTTGTGCATTGGCATGTGAATTGTAAATGGATCATTATATTCCTCCACGTGTGCACAGGTGTGCCAACTCTATGTTATAGTATATATAGTATATGCACAGTTATTGCATGCGTTGTTTCTGAGGGTATTATGTGGTTTCTGGGTAGAACTCAGACTGCTGATGTCACCACCAGCCTCCATTGTGTGTGGTGTGAGAGTGGGTGTGCCCATAATTGCAACATGCAAATTGTCAATAAAAAAAAAAGGTGTTCACAACATAGTCTAATCCAAATCAACTTTATTAATACAAACTGCAACTACACAATGCACCACAGAACAAAGAGAAGGCAAAGTCTTTATTATAATAATTAAGCTTGTATAGCTTGCAATTGCCATGGCACCTCCCCCTCCTGTGATATGAAATAGGCTGCAAACTGGTCCCTAATGGTGGCTCCATGTGTGGTACCACGGACGCCGGTGCAATTTGTACTCTCCATGGAATGCACCAATGAATCCTCAAAATTGAATCCATCCCTTAGGCATACAAAATTGTGAAGGTAACAAACTGCCTTAACCGTAGAGATGGCGTTCTCCAATTTCAGGTTGATTGGAGAGTGCAGAAAGCGCCATTTGTTTGACAGTATGCCAAATGCACACTCCACCACCCTGCGAGCTCTGGTTAGTCTATAATTAAAGACCCTTCTCTCAAGGCACAGTCCTCGGCTTGAGTAGGGCCTCATAAGATGCTCACCTAGAGCAAATGCCTCGTCTCCTACAAATACGAAAGGCATAGCCGGATCAGCGGTGCCAGGCATCTTGGTGTTCCCCGGAAGGTCCAGAGCATTGGTATTCAACATTTGTCCAAATTCTAAATGAGCGAATACCGCAGAGTCTGAGCTGCTTCCATACAATCCAAAATCTATGTATCTGAAGCAGTAGTTGGCATCAGATACGGAAAAAAGGACAACGGAAAAGTATTTCTTATAATAAAAAAATCTACTGCCACTCCTCTTGGGTTTTATCACGCGGATATGCTTTCCGTCTAGCGTTCCCACACAGTTAGGAAAATTGCATGTTTGGTAAAATGTGTGGGTAATTTTCTGCCACTCATCCTTGTTCGGGTTGGATATCACAACAGCATGAAGGACATCCTATATGGCACTGCATGTTTCCCGGATGATGTCGCTTGCTGTCGCTTTACCAATCATGAAGGCATAGTGCAGACTGACCAATGACTGTCCAGTTGCTAATACCTAAGAAATGGAAAAGGAAAGATAAATTACATTAGTTGATGTTTATATCTCTTTTCAACAGTCAATATCCTGAAATCAAAATGGAAGAGCCTCAAGGATGCCTTCATGTGGCACAGACGCAAGGAGCGGGAGTACAGAAGCGAAGCTGCTGCAATGGCCCCATCCAGCTACGTACATTCTGAAAAATTGACTTTCCTAGTGCCCTGCACAGAAATGCGAAGGTAGGTCAATTCAATACCAATGTTTACGAGGGTTATGTGTGACAGTACATTCATTCACAATCATATATTGCACGTACTTATATATACTTTACTTTTTACAGCACTGACAGTAGCTGGAAGGCTACAGAGAGGCAGGATGAGGAGGCCACCAGGGAAAGTGACGCCTGCGTCTCTACTGGGCCCACAAGTACACCGCCACCAAATCCCACCACACCCTCATCAACCCACACACCTACTGCCCCACCTGCCCAGGAACCGACCCGTGGTAGGGCAATTACCAGATCACGGAGAAAGAGGCCGGAATGAGAAGAGGACCGGCTCATTGATTGCCTGGATGCCATGGCCCATCCGGTTCCCAGGCTCTTGTGCGAGGCCATTTTCCTCCTCAGCTTGGAGGACAAAATGAAAAAGGTGCCCAGTAGTTGACAGACTGAAGTACGGGACGCAATCACACGCTGTATTGACTCCTTCATTCCACCTGATGGTACCACACATCAGACTATTGCGCCTCTACATGCACCACCCATGCACACACACACGCCCCAAACATACCCACAAACACCTATGCAACACCATCACGACACATGGCAGCCACGCACACATTCGTCCTATGGTTATCCCTCCACCAACCTGGGGCACAGCATCACCACCACCACCACACAAACGGCGAGATTGGTGCCCGCTCACGTGGAATGAGGGAGGGTATGCAGGAGGACGCGCCGAACTTTGCGTTCTCACAATACCAAAACTTGTGAGTTAGATCTGTCACTCTAGGCAACTTTTTCATTTTGGCCTCCAGGGTGTTTAACCACGTTGAGGAGGCAAAATGCTGTGCACCTTGTCTTTGTTTCGTTAAAAATATTGCACTTGTTTCTTTGCAACGTTTGCACTTTTATTTATAATTATAATGTTATTAATATTTAAACTCTCAAGCGTTTTGGTTCTCTTTGGTTATATTTTGGGGGGTTGGTAGTTTATTTTAATGTGGTTAAACTAGGTATGGTTGTGCTACACATATTTCGGACAGTCACACATGCCATACCCCCTGCACAAACACACATAGGTCACAACCTGCAGCAGCACAGGTTTATTTGTGCAGTGATTTGTCTACTTACCACAACGTTATGAGCAGTCTTTCCACTGGTGCTATGCTGTCCCTCATGAATGTCTCCTGCCGTTTCAAATGGATGGACATCAATCCCAGGAGCTCATCAAAGCTGTTGAAAAAAAAATTGTGAGGGTTAACTATACTGACAAAAAAACTAATTTAGCATGCTACCATTATGGACACCACTACAATAAGCTTTGTATATGTACTAACCTGTTTATGGACATCCGTGTGTATGAAAAAAAAGCGCTTATCGAATACGCTCAGGTGTGAACCCAGCCTAAGGGAAAGGATATCACTGCACTAACTACTGGCAGATTCCACAAAAGGAAGATGCCCCCTTCTTGTAAGATAAATGCATCTAGCTGTGCAGCTGAAGAAAGTGATAATTGGGCTGAAAAATACATTAGTGACACCCTAAAAAGACCTATTCCTTCAGTTATCTGTATGAAAAAGTCCATATCTCCTTGTGTGGATTCAGGGTAAAGGCATACAATCCCTTAGACTCCACACCCTGGTTATAAAAGGCAAGTCTTTTAGTGGCCTAGTATATCCACATCTCCTGCTGGCCATTTTTATAATAATATGCAATACATAAATGGATTTTCTGGTAGATATAAGAGATCAATGCAGTGAGGATCCTTGCAGACTGGTAGTCTACATGCGTTTTTAGCTGGTCAGAATCTTGTAAAATATTTTATATTTACAGCTTTCTGAGGTGTAAATCTGATACCGCTAATAACTGATGAGAGTAATTTCACTGAATAATAACATTGTAATTGAGATTCTTAAAAGTCTCATCAAGACAACCCCAGTTCATATGTTCCATTATGGCACATGAATTTAATGGAGGGGTTCCACACTTGGAAGCCCTTTCTAAGAGCCACTAAGTAAGTGCAGGCCCCTCTCTAACAGTACTTGTTGATTTATGTATTACATAGTTACAAAGACTCACTGAAAAAAGTGGCCTAAACGGGTGGAAATGCTCCAAACCCAGACACTGTAGCGTGATTATAACAGGGACAGCAATTCCTCTGCATGCGGTCCGCAGATAACGGCAATCCCCAGCAAAAAATGCGTACAATGGAGGATGCCAGGGCGGACCACATGCACCACAAGGACATCTTACACAAAATGATACAATGTGCAGATAAAAAAATATACGCATAGACCCATATCACTGCAAAAAATGCACCAAAATGATACACAATTGACAATACTAGCTAATCCCTCAAGCCGATGTTAAAAGCTGAGAACTTTGTCAATATATTCCAGTCAGGAATAGAGTTAAGCGGACATCTGGATGTTCGGGTTCGGCAGGTTCGGCCGAACTTGAAAAAAATGTGCTTAATAGCATGATAACTGTTCTGCAAACAAATGTGGATAGGGAAATGACTTAAAATAACATAAATACAGAAAAATCTAAAATAACAATCTGGATCTAGGAGTAGGAGGTTGAGGAGGCGGTGGATGTGGCGGTGTAGGTTGACGTGGCGGTGTAGGTGGAAGCGACGGTGAAGGAGAAATAGGTAGCCAACACTGATTTGTGTTATTTTTTAATTTTTTAATTGGGGTATCCCCCAAAATATTGGGACATATAACAAAATAAAACAAAGAATAAGTGCACTTGAGTACAAGAATGGATGGTTGAGGCTGGTATAAATGTCTATTCTGCACAAGGTACGGACAAGTCCTGTGGGATCCATGCCTGGTTAATTTTAATAAACGTAAGCTTGTCCACATTGGCTGCGGCCTGTGATAATGCTCTCTGCCATGCTAAACACACGTTCACACTATACACTGGCTGCAGGGCAGGTCAGCACCTCCAAGGCTGACAAAGCTTTTCCACATTTTGGCCATGCTAACCCTTCCTTATCAGGTGCTGGTAGTGCCCCAGTTGTGTTGGCGACCTCTGCCTTCGCCTTGTGCTTCCACTGTGCCCCCGCTGTCAGGTGGGAATGATATAATCAGCGTGCACTTGTAGTCGCGCATCTTCCGATCAGTAACAGAGTATTTTGAGAGATTTAGGCCCCTGTCACCCAGGCACAGCAGGGATTAATTCACGGCAAAAGGGGGTTTATATCACCCAGCAATAGAACAGAGGATTTGGAGAGATTTAGGCCCCTGTCACCCAGGCACAGCAGGGGTTCATTCACGGCAAAAGGGGGTTCTTGTCACCCAGCAATAGAACAGAGGATTTTGAGAGATTTATGCCCATGTCACCCAGGCACACCAGGGGTTCATTACCGGCAAAAGTGGGTTCATGTCACCCAGCAATAGAACAGAGGATTTTGAAAGATTTAGGCCCCTGTCACCCAGGCATAGCAAGGGTTCATTCACGGCAAAAGGGGGTTCTTGTCACCCAGCAATAGAACAGAGGATTTTGAGAGATTTAGGCCCCTGTCACCCAGGCACAGCAGGGGTTCATTCACGGCAAAAGGGGGTTCATGTCACCCAGCAATAGAACAGAGGATTTTGAGAGATTTAGGCCCCTGTCACCCAGGCACAGCAGGGGTTCATTCACGGCAAAAGGGGGTTCATGTCACCTAGCAATAGAACAGAGGATTTTGAGAGATTTAGGCCCATGTCACCCAGGCACAGCAGGGGTTCATTCATGGCAAAAGGGGGTTCTTGTCACCCAGCAATAGAACAGACGATTGAGAGATTTAGGCCCCTGTCACCCAGGCACAGCAGGGATTAATTCACGGCAAAAGGGGGTTTATGTCACCCAGCAATAGAACAGAGGATTTTGAGAGATTTATGCCCATGTCACCCAGGCACAGCAGGGGTTCATTCACGGCAAAAGGGGGTTCATGTCACCCAGCAATAGAACAGAGGATTTTGAGAGATTTAGGCCCCTGTCACCCAGGCACAGCAGGGGTTCATTCATGGCAAAAGGGGTTCATGTCATCCAGCAATAGAACAGAGGATGTTGAGAGATTTAGGCCCCTGTCACCCAGGCACAGCAGGGGTTCATTCACGGCCAAACGGGGTTCATGTCACCCAGCAATAGAACAGAGGATTTTGAGAGATTTAGGCCCCTGTCACCCAGGCACAGCAGGGGTTCATTCACGGCAAAAGGGGGTTCATGTCACCCAGGAATACAATAGAGCATTTTGAGAGATTTAGGCCCCTGTCATCCAGGCACAGCAGGGGTTCATTCACGGCAAAAGCGGGTTCATGTCACCCAGCAATAGAACAGAGGATTTTGAGAGATTTAGGCCCCTGTCACCCAGGCACAGCAGGGGTTCATTCACGGCAAAAGGGGGTTCTTGTCACCCAGCAATAGAACAGGATTTTGAGAGATTTAGGCCCATGTCACCCAGGCACAGCAGGGGTTCATTCACGGCAAAAGGGGATTCATGTCACCCAGCAATAGAACAGAGGATTTTGAGAGATTTAGGCCCCTGTCACCCAGGCATAGCAAGGGTTCATTCACGGCAAAAGGGGGTTCTTGTCACCCAGCAATAGAACAGAGGATTTTGAGAGATTTAGGCCCCTGTCACCCAGGCACAGCAGGGGTTCATTCACGGCAAAAGGGGGTTCATGTCACCTAGCAATAGAACAGAGGATTTTGAGAGATTTAGGCCCATGTCACCCAGGCACAGCAGGGGTTCATTCATGGCAAAAGGGGGTTCTTGTCACCCAGCAATAGAATAGAGGATTTTGAGAGATTTAGGCCCCTGTCACCCAGGCACAGCAGGGATTAATTCACGGCAAAAGGGGGTTTATGTCACCCAGCAATAGAACAGAGGATTTTGAGAGATTTAGGCCCCTGTCACCCAGGCACAGCAGGGGTTCATTCACGGCCAAACGGGGTTCATGTCACCCAGCAATAGAACAGAGGATTTTGAGAGATTTAGGCCCCTGTCACCCAGCACAGCAGGGGTTCATTCACGGCAAAAAGGGGTTCTTGTCACCCAGCAATAGAACAGAGGATTTTGAGAGATTTAGGCCCCTGTCACCCAGGCACAGCAGGGGTTCATTCACGGCAAAAGGGGGTTCATGTCACCCAGGAATACAATAGAGCATTTTGAGAGATTTAGGCCCCTGTCATCCAGGCACAGCAGGGGTACATTCACGGCAAAAGCGGGTTCATGTCACCCAGCAATAGAACAGAGGATTTTGAGAGATTTAGGCCCCTGTCACCCAGGCACAGCAGGGGTTCATTCACGGCAAAAGGGGGTTCTTGTCACCCAGCAATAGAACAGGATTTTGAGAGATTTAGGCCCCTGTCACCCAGGCACAGCAGGGGTTCATTCACGGCAAAAGGGGATTCATGTCACCCAGCAATAGAACAGAGGATTTTGAGAGATTTAGGCCCCTGTCACCCAGGCACAGCAGGGGTTTGTATACGCCAAAAATGGTTAAATGTCACCCGACAATTAAAAATAAGATTTCTTTCAATTTAGAGCACTTAAATTGGCACTTTTTTGCATTAAAATAGCTCTAAAATAGTCCTTTTAAAAAAGCTAGAGGGATGTAAAAGGCAGTAAAATGTGCTTAAGAGCATGGCAACTGCTCTGCAAACAAATGTGGATAGGGAGATAACTTCAAATAAAATAACTAAAAATTAAAAATTATTAACCTGCAACTCAGAGAAGGAAGTGGATATGGAGTCGGAGGTTGAGGAGGTGGTGAATGTGGTGTTATAGGTGGAGGCAACAATGGAGGAGGAGGAGGTAGCCAACAATGTTTTTTTATTTATTTATTTATTTATTGGGGTAGGTAGCCCCCAAAATATTGGGACAAATAAAAAAAAATAAAACAAAGAATCATTGCACTTGACTTGAGTACAAGAATGTATGTTTGATGGTAGTATAAATGTCTATTCTGCACAAGGTACAGACAAGTCTTGTGGGATCCAAGCCTGGTTAATTTTAATGAACGTGAGCTTGTCCACATTGGCTGTGGGCAGGCGACTGCGTTTGTCTGTGATGACGCCCCCTGCCGTGCTAAACACGCGTTCAGATAATACACTGGCTGCAGGGCAGGCCAGCACCTCCAAGGCGTAAAGGGCAAGCTCAGGCCATGTGCCCAATGTGGAGACCCAGAAGTTGAAAGGGGCAGACCCGTCATTCAGTACGTGTAGGCGTGTGCACACATACTGCTCCACCATGTTGGTGAAATGCTGCCTCCTGCTAAGACGTTCCATATCAGCTGGTGGTGCTGGTTGTTGTGGCATGCTGACAAAGCTTTTCCACATTTCGGCCATGCTAACCCTGCCTTCTGAGGTGCCTTCCTCGTCCTCTGCCTTCGCCTTGTGCTTCCACTGTGCCCCCGCTGTCAGGTGGGAATGCCACCAGCAGCGCGTCTACCAGTGTGCACATGTACTCGCGCTCCAGTGACGGAATTAAGGACGGTACGTTGTCCTTGTAACGGGGATCCAGCGGCCACCCAGTAATCAGCACAAGATAGAATGTGGGCAACTTGGCGGCTGTTGCGGAGACACTGCAGCATGTAATCGCTCATGTGTGCCAGGCTGCCCAGAAGCAACGAAAAGCTGTCCTCTGTGGGAGGTGTATCGTCTGTGTCCTTTGTATCCCCTCATCCATGCACCAGTGATTGCCATGAGCTGGTCTGGGCGCCACCCTGCTGTGAACATGGTTCCTCCTACTCCATCTCCTCCTCCTCATCCTCCACCTCGTCATCCTCCATAACTGTGCCCTGGCTGGACAATTGTGTACCTTGGGGTTGTGGGTGCAGGAACCCACCCTGGGAGCCACTTGTTAATGACTGGCCGGAAACCCTACAAAATAATCCCTCTTCCTCCTCCTCCTCCTGTGCCAGATCTTCTTCCACCATCACCATGAGCGTTTTTTCAAGGAGGCATAGAAGTGAGATAGTAACGCTGAGAACGGCGTAATCGGCACTGGCCATGTTGGTGGAGTACTCAAAACAGTGCAACAAGGAACACAGGTCTCGCATGGAGGCCCAGTCTTTGGTGGTGAAGTGGTGCTGTTCTGCCGAGCGACTCACCTGTGTGTGCTGCAGCTGAAACTCCACTATCGCCTGCTGCTGCTCGCACAGTCTGGCCAGCATGTGCAAGGTGGAGTTCCACCTTGTGGGCACGTCGCATATGAGGTGGTGAGCGGGAAGGCCAAAGTTAAGCTGCAGCGCTGACAGTCGAGCAGCAGCAGGGTGAGAACGCCGAAAGCGCGCTAAGACGGCCCGCACTTTATGCAGCAGCTCTGACATATCGGGGTAATTTTTAAGGAATCTCTGCACCACCAAATTCAGCACATGCGCCAGGCAAGGGATGAGCGTCAAACCGGCTAGTCCCAGAGCGGCTACGAGATTTTGACCATTATCGCACACCACCAGGCCGGGCTTGAGGCTGACTGGCACAAACCACTCAACGTTCTGTTGTTCAAGGCCCGTCCACAGCTCCTGTGCGGTGTGAGGTTTGTCCCCCAAACAGATACGTTTTAAAACTGCCTGCTGTCGTTTACACCTGGCTGTGCTGAAGTTGGTGGTGAAGGTGTTACGCTGACCGGATGAGGAGCTGGTAGAGGATGAGGAAGCAGAGTAGGAGGAGGAAGCAACAGGAGGCAAACTGAAGCGCCCTGCAATCCTCGGTGGTGGAAGGACATGCGCCAAACTGCTATCAACCTCAGGCCCAGCCGCCACTGCATTTACCCAGTGTGCTGTTATGGAGATATAACGGCCCTGACTGTGCTTACTGGTCCACGTATTCGTAGTCAGGTGCACCTTGCCACAGATGGTGTTGCGCAGTGCACACCTGATTTTGTCCCTTACTTGGTTGTGCAGGGAAGGGATGGCTCGCCTTGAAAAGTAGTGGCGGTTGGGCACGACGTACTGTGGGACAGCCACCGCCATAAGGCCTTTAAAACTCTCCATCTCCACCAGACAGAATGACAGCATTTTAAAAGCCAGTAATTTAGAAATGCTGGCATTCAGGGCTAGGGATCGCGGGTGGGTAGGGGGGTACTTCCTCTTCCTCTCCAGCGTTTGGGAGGTGGAGAGCTGAACTCTTCCGTGGGACATTGTGGAGATGCTTGGTGACCCAGGTGTTGGTGTTGCTGGCAGATCCTCAGTTTGCGGGGTGGCAGGTGGGACTGTCACTCTAGAGTTGGATGAAGAGGCCGAGACTGCAGCAGAAGAGGAAGCAGGAGGAGCCAGAGACCTTTCTTGGTTTTTGAGGTGTCTACTCCACTGCAGCTCGTGCTTTGCACTTAAATGCCTGGTCATGCAGGTTGTGCTCAGGTTGAGAACGTTTATGCCTCGCTTCAGGCTCTGATTGCACAGCATGCAAACCTCTTGTGTCTTGTCGTCAGCACATTGTCTGAAGAACTGCCACGGCAGGGAACTTCTTGGAGCTGGCTTTGGTGTGCTCGGTCCCTTGCTGCGGTGGGCAGTAGGAGGCGTACTGTCTAGAGGACGGCCGCTCCGCTTTTGCACCCTGCTCCCTCTTCTGCTGTGCTGGTGGCTCTGTGCGACCACAGCCTCTTCCTCCGAACTACATTGGTCACTCGCATGACCTTGATCAGGGCCGGACTGGGACAAAAAATAGGCCCGGGCATTTTTGACTGAGCAGCCCAATCACATGACCCCCAACAAGCCCCACCCCCTTGCAGTCTAGGGGCGGATCCAAAACCGGAAGCACAATTGAGAGGCAGGGCCAGCCACCAGTAAGATAGGAAGGCTTCAGCCGACACACAAGCTTCTTTGGGGGTCCCCAGGTGACATTAGGGGTCTTAGTACGATCCGGCCACCTAATCCGGCAGAAAATGCAAGGAATGGACTGGACACAAAGCACAGCATGCAGCAGTTTATGTCCCGCTGATTCTCTGCATTTTTCCCAGATTGTGGCCGGATCTCTGCCGTACCCCATTATAGTTAATGGGGCTGGCGGGCATTCTGTCTGCATCCAGCAGTGCCGGATCCAGTGAATTCTCAGCTGGAACAGCCGCCAGGATCACTAACGCAGATGTGAAAGTAGCCTAATACAGCGCCCCATACCTCTTATATCCAGTGACGTCTCCTCTGATGTAGATGTTCTCTTTCTTCATCTTCTCCCTTCAGACCAGACCACCGTGATAATTTCTTTTAGCCATCTCTCATCTCTGCAGAGTTTGACAGACATCTTAGTTTCCTACTTTTCCATCATCCTCCAATTAACATCCCATCATGCACCCCCAATACTGAGAAGCTGTGCTCCCCAAAACTATACTGCAAAAAGAACTGTGCTAAGCTGATGCTGTGCCAGGGTGCCCCCAAAGTAATGGTGCTCCCAAAGTCCCAACAATAGTAATTATTTCTTTGCCAGAGTTCATTTAGTAGTAATAGTGCTCCTACAGTGCCCCCAACAGTAATTGTGTCCCACAAGTAATAATGCTCCCATAGTCCCCCAGTTGTATTAAAGCCCACCATAATGCCCCGATAGTAATAATTCTCTTTATAATGTGTGACAGTAGAACCCCCCCCACCTCCTTATAATGTGCACCAGTACAAAAAATGCCCCGTTGTGTGGCAGTAAAAAAAGAAATACCTCCTCTTAGTGCCCCCAGTAGAGCCAATGTCGCCAGAGTGCCCTCATGTGTTCCAATGACCCGTACTGTGTGCCACTACAAAAAACACTTAGTGCCCCCAGTTGATCTTAGGTGCCCATAGTGACCTTTTAATTTGTTCCAGTATAAAATACTCCCATATAGTCCCCCCAGAAGATGCCCCCATAGTGCTTTTTCCCCGTCTCCATAGTGCCCTCCATAATGTGGCACTATAAAATGCCCCTGCCCCTATAGACTGCCCCACATAGATACCCCCATAATGCTCCTTTCCTCCCTTCCCCATAGTGGCATCTAAATGGGTGCCAGTATTAAATGCCCCTATATAATGCCCTCATAGTGCTCTTGTCCCCCACTTCTCCATAGTGCCCACCTATAATGCGTGCCAGTATATAGGGCCCCCAGCAGATGCCCCATAGTGCAGTCATACACGCACTCTCCACATACATGGACGCACTCATACACGCACTCTCCACATACAAGGACGCACTCATACACGCACTCTCCACATAAATGGACACAGTCATACACACACTCTCCACATAAATGGACGCAGTCATACACTCACTCTCCACATAAATGGACGCAGTCATACACGCACTCTCCACAAACATGGACGCAGTCATACACGCACTCTCCACATACATGGACGCACTCATACACGCACTCTCCACATACATGGATGCACTCATACACACACTCTCCACATACATGGACGCAGTCATACACGTACTCTCCACATACATGGACGCAGTCATACACGTACTCTCTACATACATGAACGCAGTCATACACGCACTCTCCACATACATGGATGCACTCATACACGCACTCTCCACATACATGGATGCAGTCATACACGTACTCTCTACATACATGAACGCAGTCTCCACATACATGGACACAGTCATACACGTAATCTCTACATACATGAACGAATGTTCAGCATGGTGGGCAAGGTTCAGGGGCTGCAGGAATCACTTCGCTGGCAGAAAAGGGGCGGGGCTATTATAGCTCCGCCCACATCGGGACGTCCTGTTGCTGGTCACCACTGTCCATCATAAGAACTAAGGAGGGGAGAGGCGGAGCAATGTCACTGATGTCAGGAGGTCAGTGACAGAGTGCAAGCGCAGGAGAAGTCAGCTGCTCTGACAGGGGCCGGGGTGACGAAGTACAGTGACTGCTCCCGGGCCCCGAAGCAGCTGCTTCCCTGATAGTTACGCCACTGGGAAGCGCTCATCTCCACTCCTGCCCGGCTGCTGCCTGCCACATTAATAAAAAAATAAAAAAACTCAGCTGGCGGCCGGCCCACCAGGCGGCCCGGCCCACCGGGCAAATGCCCGGTCTGCCCTATGGCCAGTCCGGCCCTGACTTTGATTCCATGTGGGGTCGAGGACCTCATCGTCCTCCACATCATCGTCCACCCAGTCTTCACCCCTGCCTTTCTTGTCAGTCTGCACACTTTAGAAAGCCCCAGCAGTTGGCATATGTGTTTCGTCATCATCCGAGACGTGCTTCAATGGTCCTCCCATGTACTCATCTTGAAAGATAAGTGGTTGGGCATCGGTGCACTCAATCTCTTCCACTTCTGGGGCAGGGCTAGGTGGATGGTCCTGGAAAACCCTGCTAACAGAGTCATCAAAAAGCAGAAGAGACTGCTGCATGACTTCGGGATCAGACTGCTTGTCTGATTTGCAAGGGGGTGAGTTAAAAGACTGATTGACATCGGCTGCAGGTGCCAACTGTGGTCTTTCAGCAGGAGACTGGGTGGGAGACAATGTGAAGGAACTGGATTCACTGTCAGCAACCCAATCTTATATCGCCTGTACTTGTTAAGGCCTCACCATTCGTAGAGCCGCATTAGGCCTGACCAAATACTGCTGCAGGTTCTGTCGCCTACTCGCACCTGAGGAAGGGGTTTCACTTGTGCGTGCAGCTGGCACAGATCGACCACGTCCTCTGCTGCAACAGGAGCTCCACCAGCAGCACCACAACCTGGGCCACATCCCTTATTTGACGCTCTCCTCATATTTCTCGAATTCAGGATTTTGCCCTAAATAGGTGTTTAATTAATAGTAGAATAGAACGACCGTATATAAAGGGTGTATCTCACACGGCCTGAACCAGTGTAGGCCTGAATTGAAGATTTATTTGCCTAAAATGGCTGTATTTCAAATGCATCAATCAAACCCCTGTATGTAGAGGGTGTATCTCACACGGCCTGAACCAGTGTAGGCCTGAATTAAGGATTTATTTGCCCAAAATGGATGTATTTCAAATGCCTGAATCAAATCCCTGTATGTAGAGGATGTATCTCACATGGCCTGACCCACTGTAGGCCTGAATTCAATATTGGAGCACTAAATGGCGGTATTTCAAATCTCTGAATCTAACCCAAATGTATTAAGGGAGTATCTCACAATGACATATGCAGCAAAGGCTGCCAAATAAACTTTTTTTGCCCAAACGGGTGTTTGTTTATTAACTCAATATGGCAAAAGTATATAACCCAGGAATTTCAAACGTGCTTATGCTGCAAGGCCTGAAATTGTCACCACCAGTTCTGTGAGAAGGTCTGGCAGACGTCCTTCTCTACCTCTTGCATGAAGTTCTTTGTTTTGGTTTAACTTTGTCATCTCCTTTCCTTCTCCCAGGTGTCACCTATTTAGACTAATCATCTCCCTTTATATTCCCTCCCATACTGCCTCACTTTGCGGTTTATACTACTTCCTGGATGAAGTCTTCACTGCTGGAAGCTTCTGCTGCTGTCTTTTTATGTATTGTGTTTCCTTGCTGGCTTGATTCTAGGTGACCCTGATTCCGTCTGTATTAAGTGCAGGGAGCCGGTGGTCGTGTCCCCTCACTATTATAGGGTTTTCAGGTGTCACACAGTCTTAGGTACGTGGGCATGCAATCGTCTACCATTAAGACCCTTGCATGGGCATAGCAGTCAGGGAGAGCTCTTAGGGTTTTATAGGGCTCACCTATATGCTTCTTAGTTTGGGATCAAGCCAGTCAGACGTTTATTCATAAGTTCCAGCTATCTGCAACATCATCCGTGACATAAATATTGTGTATTTTGCCCCAAAAAGGGTGTTTTATTAATGTAAGAATATAAGCCCTGTATACACAGGATGTATCTATCACGGCCTGACCCACTGTAGGCCTGAATTCAATATTGGTGCACCAAATGGCGGTATTTCAAATCTCAGAATCTAACCCAAATGTATTAAGGGTGTATTTCACAATGACATATGCAGCAAAGGCTGCCAAAGAAACTTTTTTTGCCCAAATGGGTGTTTGTTTATTAACTCAATATGTCAGCGGTAGATAACTCAGGAATTTCAAACGTACTTATGCTGCAAGGCCTGAAATATTGTGTATTTTGCCCCAAAAAGGGTGTTTTATTAATGAAAGAATCAAACCCCTGTATGTAAAGGGTGTATCTCACACGGCCTGAACCACTGTAGGCCTGAATTAAATATTGGTGCATCAAATGGCGGTATTTCAAATCTCTGAATCTAACCCAAATGTATTAAAGGTGTATCTCACAATGACATCTGCATCAAAGGCTGCCAACAATTTTTTTTTTGCCCAAACGAGTGTTTGTTTAACAACTGAATTTGACAGCAGTATATAAGCCTGTAATTTTACATGTGCTGATGCTGCAAGGCCTGAAAATAGTGGCTTTTGGCAAAAAAGTGTGTTTTTAAAACCCCAGAAAATTATGGGTGTATTTCTAGCTTAAAGGGACACTGACAGGCCCAATAAGCATATTTAGGTATATATATGACAGTACAGGTCTTCTAAAGTGTATTAAAAGCATATAAGTATACCCCCTGTCCACCTTATAAATACAGTAAACTGAAGTTTTATAACCTGGTTGAATCGTCTTCATTCTGCCCAAGGGGCGGCGTTTCATCTCCACTTCTGCCCAGCCAGCCGCCCCCAACTGCCGTTTTGAAGCGCCGCCCAGCTAATAAATATTCACTTTGCTGGGCGGCTACTACTGTCCCCGACTTCACAAGATCCGGCGCATGCCCAATACAATCCTATGGGCATCGGCCTCCGTCTCATCTTCAGCGCATGCGCCCGGCACCTTCACTGGCCGGGATCACATCGCGCCTGCGTTCAGTCTGCATCTTAGAGGCCGCTACAGCCTCTGCGTTATGCGCATGCGCCGGGTACTGTTCAGAGCAGCGCTTCAGAGCGCTGCTCTCTTACACCTCAGAAGGGGTTAATACTAGTGCTGAAGATGAGACGGAGGCCGATGCCCATAGGATTGTATTGGGCATGAGCCGGATCTTGAGAAGTCGGGGACAGTAGTAGCCGCCCAGCGAAGTGAATATTGATGAGCTGGGCGGCGCTTCAAAACGGCAGTTGGGGGCGGCTGGCTGGGCAGAAGTGGAGATGAAACGCCGCCCCTTGGGCAGAATGAAGACGATTCAACCAGGTTATAAAACTTCAGTTTACTGTATTTATAAGGTGGACAGGGGGTATACTTATATGCTTTTAATACACTTTAGAAGACCTGTACTGTCATATACACTCACCTAAAGAATTATTAGGAACACCTGTTCTATTTCTCATTAATGCGATTATCTAGTCATCAATCACATGGCAGTTGCTTCAATGCATGTAGAGTTGTGGTCCTGGTCAAGACAATCTCCTGAACTCCAAACTGAATGTCAGAATGGGAAAGAAAGGTGATTTAAGCAATTTTGAGCGTGGCATGGTTGTTGGTGCCAGACGGGCCGGTCTGAGTATTTCACAATCTGCTCAGTTACTGGGATTTTCATGCACAACCATTTCTAGGGTTTACAAAGAATTGTGTGAAAAAAGAAAAACATCCAGTATGCGGCAGTCCTGTGGGCGAAAATGCCTTGTTGATGCTAGAGGTCAGAGGAGAATGGGCCGACTGATTCAAGCTGATAGAAGAGCAACGTTGACTGAAATAACCACTCGTTACAACAGAGGTATGCAGCAAAGCATTTGTGAAGCCACAACACGCACAACCTTGAGGTGGATGGGCTAAAACAGTTGGTTCTTGAACATGACAATGAGATCACTGTACTAAAATGGCCCCCACAGTCACCAGATCTCAACCCAATAGAGCATCTTTGGGATGTGCTGGAACAGGAGCTTCGTGCCCTGGATGTGCATCCCTCAAATCTCCATCAACTGCAAAATGCTATCCTATCAATATGGGCCAACATTTCTAAAGAATGCTATCAGCACCTTGTTGAATCAATGCCACGTAGAATTTAGGCAGTTCTGAAGGCAAAAGGGGGTCCAACACCGTATTAGTATGGTGTTCCTAATAATTCTTTAGGTGAGTGTATATACCTAAATATGCTTATTGGGCCTGTCAGTGTCCCTTTAAATTGCATACTGACTAATCCAGATGTTGTATATTGCCAAAAAAGTGTTTTTTTTTGGTAACAGAATATGAAAGCTGTATATATTAATCTTGAATTTAACACTTGCAGATCAGGAAAATACAGTTTTTTGGTAAAAAAGTGTGTTTTTAATACCCCAGAAAATGATGGCTGTATTTCTAGCTTAACCACCTCCGGACCGCTGTACGCACAGACGCGTCCTGGAGGTGGTTGATTCATTCCTCCTGGACGCGCCGGCGCGTCCTCTCGCGAGACGCGAGATTTCCTGTGAACGCGCGCACACAGGCGCGCGCGCTCACAGGAACGGAAGGTAAGAGAGTTGATCTCCAGCCTGCCAGCGGCGATCGTTCGCTGGCAGGCTGGAGATGTGTTTTTTTTAACCCCTAACAGGTATATTAGACGCTGTTTTGATAACAGCGTCTAATATACCTGCTACCTGGTCCTCTGGTGGTCCCATTTGTTTGGATCGACCACCAGATGACACAGGTAGCTCAGTAAAGTCCCACCAAGCACCACTACACTACACTACACCCCCCCCCCGTCACTTATTAACCCCTTATTAGCCCCTGATCACCCCATATAGACTCCCTGATCACCCCCCTGTCATTGATTACCCCCCTGTCATTGATTACCCCCCTGTCATTGATCACCCCTCTGTAAAGCTCCATTCAGATGTCCGCATGATTTTTACGGATCCACTGATAGATGGATCGGATCCGCAAAACGCATCCGGACGTCTGAATGAAGCCTTACAGGGGCATGATCAATGACTGTGGTTATCACCCCATATAGACTCCCTGATCACCCCCCTGTCATTGATCACCCCCCTGTCATTGATTACCCCCCTGTAAAGCTCCATTCAGACGTCCGCATGATTTTTACGGATCCACTGATAGATGGATCGGATCCGCAAAACGCATCCGGACGTCTGAATGAAGCCTTACAGAGGCGTGATCAATGACTGTGGTGATCACCCAATATAGACTCCCTGATCACCCCCCTGTAAAGCTCCATTCAGATGTCCGCATGATTTTTACGGATCCACTGATAGATGGATCGGATCCGCAAAACGCATCCGGACGTCTGAATGAAGCCTTACAGGGGCATGATCAATGACTGTGGTTATCACCCCATATAGACTCCCTGATCACCCCCCTGTCATTGATCACCCCCCTGTCATTGATTACCCCCCTGTAAAGCTCCATTCAGACGTCCGCATGATTTTTACGGATCCACTGATAGATGGATCGGATCCGCAAAACGCATCCGGACGTCTGAATGAAGCCTTACAGGGGCATGATCAATGACTGTGGTGATCACCCCATATAGACTCCCTGATCACCCCCCTGTCATTGATTACCCCCCTGTCATTGATCACCCCCCTGTAAAGCTCCATTCAGACGTCCGCATGATTTTTACGGATCCACTGATAGATGGATCGGATCCGCAAAACGCATCCGGACGTCTGAATGAAGCCTTACAGGGGCATGATCAATGACTGTGGTGATCACCCCATATAGACTCCCTGATCACCCCCCTGTCATTGATTACCCCCCTGTCATTGATTACCCCCCTGTAAAGCTCCATTCAGACGTCCGCATGACTTTTACGGATCCACTGATAGATGGATCGGATCCGCAAAACGCATCCGGACGTCTGAATGAAGCCTTACACGGGCGTGATCAATGACTGTGGTTATCACCCCATATAGACTCCCTGATCACCCCCCTGTCATTGATCACCACCCCCTGTCATTGATCACCCCCCCTGTCATTGATCAACCCCCCTGTCATTGATCAACCCCCCTGTCATTTATCACCCCCCTGTCATTTAGCACCCCTCTGTAAGGCTCCATTCAGACATTTTTTTGGCCCAAGTTAGCGGAATTATTATTTTTTTTTCTTACAAAGTCTCATATTCCACTAACTTGTGACAAAAAATTAAATCTCGCATGAACTCACCATACCCCTCACGGAATCCAAATGCGTAAAATTTTTTAGACATTTATATTCCAGACTTCTTCTCACGCTTTAGGGCCCCTAGAATGCCAGGGCAGTATAAATACCCCACATGTGACCCCATTTCGGAAAGAAGACACCCCCAGGTATTCCGTGAGGGGCATATTGAGTCCATGAAAGATTGAAATTTTTGTCCCAAGTTAGCGGAACGGGAGACTTTGTGAGAAAAAAATAAAAAATATCAATTTCCGCTAACTTGTGCCAAAAAAAAAAAATTTCTATGAACTCGCCATGCCCCTCATTGAATACCTTGGGGTGTCTTCTTTCCAAAATGGGGTCACATGTGGGGTATTTATACTGCCCTGGCATTCTAGGGGCCCCAAAGCGTGAGAAGAAGTCTGGTATCCAAATGTCTAAAAATGCCCTCCTAAAAGGAATTTGGGCCCCTTTGCGCATCTAGGCTGCAAAAAAGTGTCACACATCTGGTATCGCCGTACTCAGGAGAAGTTGGGGAATGTGTTTTGGGGTGTCATTTTACATATACCCATGCTGGGTGAGAGAAATATCTTGGTCAAATGCCAACTTTGTATAAAAAAATGGGAAAAGTTGTCTTTTGCCAAGATATTTCTCTCACCCAGCATGGGTATATGTAAAAAGACACCCCAAAACACATTCCCCAACTTCTCCCGAGTACGGAGATACCAGATGTGTGACACTTTTTTGCAGCCTAGGTGGGCAAAGGGGACCACATTCCAAAGAGCACCTTTAGGATTTCACAGGTCATTTACCTACTTACCACACATTAGGGCCCCTGGAAAATGCCAGGGCAGTATAACTACCCCACAAGTGACCCCATTTTGGAAAGAAGACACCCCAAGGTATTCCGTGAGGGGCATGGCGAGTTCCTAGAATTTTTTATTTTTTGTCACAAGTTAGTGGAAAATGATGATTTTTTTTTTTTTTTTTTCATACAAAGTCTCATATTCCACTAACTTGTGACAAAAAATAAAAACTTCCATGAACTCACTATGCCCATCAGCGAATACCTTGGGGTCTATTCTTTCCAAAATGGGGTCACTTGTGGGGTAGGTATACTGCCCTGGTATTTTAGGGGCCCAAATGTGTGGTAAGGAGTTTGAAATCAAATTCTGTAAAAAATGACGAGTGAAATCCGAAAGGTGCTCTTTGGAATATGGGCCCCTTTGCCCACCTAGGCTGCAAAAAAGTGTCACACATCTGGTATCTCCGTACTCAGGAGAAGGTGGGGAATGTGTTTTGGGGTGTCATTTTACATATACCCATGCTGGGTGAGATAAATATCTTGGTCAAATGCCAACTTTGTATAAAAAAATGGGAAAAGTTGTCTTTTGCCAAGATATTTCTCTCACCCAGCATGGTTATATGTAAAAAGACACCCCAAAACACATTCCCCAACTTCTCCTGAGTACGGAGATACCACATGTGTGGCACTTTTTTGCAGCCTAGGTGGGCAAAGGGGCCCATATTCCAAAGAGCACCTTTTGGATTTCACTGGTCATTTACCTACTTACCACACATTAGGGCCCCTGGAAAATGCCAGGGCAGTATAACTACCCCACAAGTGACCCCATTTTGGAAAGAAGACACCCCAAGGTATTCCGTGAGGGGCATGGCGAGTTCCTAGAATTTTTTTATTTTTTGTCACAAGTTAGTGGAAAATGATGATTTTTTTTATATATTTTTTTTTTTCATACAAAGTCTCATATTCCACTAACTTGTGACAAAAAATAAAAACTTCCATGAACTCACTATGCCCATCAGCGAATACCTTGGGGTCTCTTCTTTCCAAAATGGGGTCACTTGTGGGGTAGTTATACTGCCCTGGCATTCTAGGGGCCCAAATGTGTGGTAAGGAGTTTGAAATCAAATTCTGTAAAAAATGACGAGTGAAATCCGAAAGGTGCTCTTTGGAATATGGGCCCCTTTGCCCACCTAGGCTGCAAAAAAGTGTCACACATCTGGTATCTCCGTACTCAGGAGAAGGTGGGGAATGTGTTTTGGGGTGTCATTTTACATATACCCATGCTGGGTGAGATAAATATCTTAGTCAAATGCCAACTTTGTATAAAAAAATGGGAAAAGTTGTCTTTTGCCAAGATATTTCTCTCACCCAGCATGGGTATATGTAAAAAGACACCCCAAAACACATTCCCCAACTTCTCCTGAGTACGGAGATACCACATGTGTGGCACTTTTTTGCAGCCTAGGTGGGCAAAGGGGCCCATATTCCAAAGAGCACCTTTTGGATTTCACTGGTCATTTACCTACTTACCACACATTAGGGCCCCTGGAAAATGCCAGGGCAGTATAACTACCCCACAAGTGACCCCATTTTGGAAAGAAGACACCCCAAGGTATTCCGTGAGGGGCATGGCGAGTTCCTAGAATTTTTTATTTTTTGTCACAAGTTAGTGGAAAATGATGATTTTTTTTATATTTTTTTTTTTTTCATACAAAGTCTCATATTCCACTAACTTGTGACAAAAAATAAAAACTTCCATGAACTCACTATGCCCATCAGCGAATACCTTGGGGTCTCTTCTTTCCAAAATGGGGTCACTTGTGGGGTAGTTATACTGCCCTGGCATTCTAGGGGCCCAAATGTGTGGTAAGGAGTTTGAAATCAAATTCTGTAAAAAATGACGAGTGAAATCCGAAAGGTGCTCTTTGGAATATGGGCCCCTTTGCCCACCTAGGCTGCAAAAAAGTGTCACACATCTGGTATCTCCGTATTCAGGAGGAGTTGGGGAATGTGTTTTGGGGTGTCATTTTACATATACCCATGCTGGGTGAGATAAATATCTTGGCAAAAGACAACTTTTCCCATTTTTTTATACAAAGTTGGCATTTGACCAAGATATTTATCTCACCCAGCATGGGTATATGTAAAATGACACCCCAAAACACATTCCCCAACTTCTACTGAATACGGAGATACCAGATGTGTGACACTTTTTTGCAGCCTAGGTGGGCAAAGGGGCCCACATTCCAAAGAGCACCTTTCGGATTTCACTGGTCAGTTTTTACAGAATTTGATTTCAAACTCCTTACCACACATTTGGGCCCCTAGAATGCCAGGGCAGTATAACTACCCCACAAGTGACCCCATTTTGGAAAGAAGAGACCCCAAGGTATTTCGTGATGGGCATAGTGAGTTCATGGAAGTTTTTATTTTTTGTCACAAGTTAGTGGAATATGAGACTTTGTAAGAAAAAAAAAAAAAAGAAAAAAAATCATCATTTTCCGCTAACTTGTGACAAAAAATAAAAAGTTCTATGAACTCACTATGCCCATCAGCGAATACCTTAGGGTGTGTACTTTCCGAAATGGGGTCATTTGTGGGGTGTTTGTACTGTCTGGGCATTGTAGAACCTCAGGAAACATGACAGGTGCTCAGAAAGTCAGAGCTGCTTCAAAAAGCGGAAATTCACATTTTTGTACCATAGTTTGTAAACGCTATAACTTTTACCCAAACCATTTTTTTTTTACCCAAACATTTTTTTTTTATCAAAGACATGTAGAACAATAAATTTAGAGCAAAATTTATATATGGATGTCATTTTTTTTGCAAAATTTTACAACTGAAAGTGAAAAATGTCATTTTTTTGCAAAAAAATCGTTAAATTTCGATTAATAACAAAAAAAGTAAAAATGTCAGCAGCAATGAAATACCACCAAATGAAAGCTCTATTAGTGAGAAGAAAAGGAGGTAAAATTCATTTGGGTGGTAAGTTGCATGACCGAGCAATAAATGGTGAAAGTAGTGTAGGTCAGAAGTGTAAAAAGTGGCCTGGTCTTTCAGGGTGTTTAAGCACTGGGGGCTGAGGTGGTTAAATTGCACACTGACTAATCCAGATGTTGTATATTGCCAAAAAAAAATGTGATTTTCAATGTCCCAAGAGCTCAGATGCAGTGCTGGTGCACTGAGCTTGCATAAAATTGCCGCCGCCACCCACCTAACTAACAGACGGATAAAAGTGCTTTTTTTTGGGCTCAGAGTAGGGTAAAAAGATTGTGCCCTGCACCCACACAACTATTTCTATGTAGATCACTGAGTTAGATTCTCTCCTATTCTCTCCCTGAAATCACCAGTCCAGCAGCATCCTCTCCCTACACTTATAACAGCAGAGTGACGTGCAGCGCTACGTGACTCAAGCTTATATAGTGCCTGGGTCACATGCTGCTCTGGCCAATCACAGCCATGCCATTAGTAGGCATGGCTGTGATGGCTTCTAAGGTCAGGAAGTTAAACGCTTGTTGATTGGCTGCTCTGCAGCCTTTCAAAAAGCTCCAAGAAAGCGCAGAACACCGAACCCGAACCCGAACTTTTACTGAAATTTTCGGGTTCGGGGTCCAAAAATCCTAAAGTTTGGTACAGTTCAGGTTCGCTCAACCCTAGTCACAAGTTAACAACAATACTGCACCAATCACTAATAAGTAGTCAGACCTGTTAAAATGTGAAGTTTTACGTATTGCGCCAAAATAATCACATCATTAGTGCCGATTTCACAATCGCAAATATATTGGAGCACTCTATCTGCATATAAAGCTATTGTAACGTTCTGCCGTGCCAACCATTTTCTCCAGTCTCAGGAAACGTCTAGCAGCTTGAAAAATTTAACTATAGTGACCCACGATCAAGAAAATAATCTCAAATTCGTGAACATATGACGAATATTCTACCAAATATTAGCGAAATACAGTCCTGATCAAAAGTTTAAGACCACTTAAAAAATAGGCAAAAAATCATATTTTACATTGTTGGATCTTAATAAGGTTCCAAGTAAAGCTTCAACATGCAACAAGAAGAAATGAGAGTGAGACAAATAATTTTTTGAACATTCAATTAATTGAAAATAACGATTAAACTAAAACAGGCTGTTTTTCAGCTGATCCAAATTTTAGGACCACATGCCTTTAAAAGGCCAAATCTGTGCAAAGATGTGGATTCATTGTCATTTTCTGTCAGGTAGACACACATTGTGATGGCAAAGGCAAAAAAACTCTCCCTTTTTGAACGTGGTCGGGTTGTTGAACTGCATAAGCAGGGTCTCTCACAGCGCGCCATCGCTGCTGAGGTGGGACTCAGTAAGACAGTCATTTGGAATTTCTTAAATGATCCTGAGGGTTATGGAACAAAAATGTCAAGTGGAAGACCCCAAAAAAATTCATCAGCACTGAGCCGGAGGATCCAATTGGCTGTCCGTCAAGCCATGATCCTCGACCCAAATTAAGGCCCTTACTGGTGCTGACTGCAGCCCCATAACCATCAGACGGCATCTGAGACTGAAGGGCTTCAAAGACAAAAAACGTCTTCAAAGACCTCGTCTCCTTGAACGCCACAGAACTGCTCGTTTGGACTTTGCAAGAGAGCACCAAACATGGGACATTCAAAGGTGGAAGAAAGTTTTATTCTCTGATGAGAAAAAATTTAACCTTGATGGTCTTAATGGTTTCCAACATTACTGGCATGACAAGCAGATCTCACCTGAGATGTTTTCTATGTGCCACAGTGGAGCGGGCGCCATAATGGTCTGGGGTGCTTTTTCCTTCAGTGGAACAATGGAGCTTTAGGAAGTGCAGGGGCGTCAAATGGCCGCTGGCTATTTTCAGATGTTGCAGAGAGCATTCCTCATGACTGAGGGTCCTCGTCTGTGTGTTATCGACTGGGTTTTTCAACAGGACAACGCTACAGTACACAATGCCCGCAGGACAAGGGACTTCTTCCAGGAGAATAACATCACTCTTTTGGCCCATCCTGCGTGTTCCCCTGATCTAAATCCAATTGAGAACCTTTGGGGATGGATGGCAAGGGAAGTTTATAAAAATGGACAACAGTTCCAGACAGTAGATGGCCTTCGTGCGGCCGTCTTCACCACTTGGAGAAATGTTCCCACTCACCTCATGGAAACGCTTGCATCACGCATGCTGAAACAAATTTTTGAAGTGATAAACAATAACGGCGGAGCTACTCATTACTGAGTTCATGTTTGGAAGTTGGATTTCTGGTTGGGGGGGGGTTAGTTTTTTTTGGGCGGTGTGGTCCTAAACTTTTGATCAGCTGAAAAACAGCCTGTTTCAGTTTATTCGTTGTTTTCATTAAATTTAATGCTCAAAAAATGTTTTGTCTCACTCCCATTTCTTCTTGCTGCATGTTGAAGCTCTACTTGGAACCTTGTTAAGATCCAGCCATGCTAAATATGATTGTTTGCCATTTTTCAAGTGGTCTTAAACTTTTGATCAGGACTGTAGCAGGTCTGACTACTTATTAATGATTGGTGCACTAAGTATTGTTGTGAACTTGTGACATACATAAATACATAGTGCTGTGATGTATGTAGCATACATACATACAGCACTATGTATGCAGCATGTATGTATGGACAGCAGAACCTATCAGCTACACTATATCACTATCTAACCTACACTGACTATCTCCCAATAAATATCTGTAATATATATCTATATACTAGCTACTAGCGATATCAAAACCTAAATGGCTAGTGTGGGCTGGGATCTCTCCCTGTTTAGAAGGGCGGTAGATTTTTAAACATTTTCTTTAAGTGGAGTTTACGCACAGCTTTATGCAGGTCCACTTCAAAGCTCACCGGATCAAATTGCTCAACCAGATTGTATTTCAGCCCCAATTTGAGGGCTGAGATACAGTCCGGGGACAACTCTTAATCCGTGAGATTGACAACAATATTATGTATAGGTTTTGTGTCAATAGGAGTCGGAGTTAGCTCTTCCACGAGACTTGTCTCCTTCTTCTGGTTGATTTTCTTTGTTCTTTTATTTCTCCTTCTATACATAATATTGTTGTCAATTTCACGGATTACGAGTTGTCCCGGGACTGTATCTCACCCCTTAACTTGGGGCTGGGATACAGTCTAGTTGAGCAATTCGATCGGGTAGGCTTTGAAGTGGACCTGCATAAAGCTGTGCGTAAACTCCACTTAAAGAAAATGTTAAAAAATCTACCGTCCTGTCAGCAACCTTCTAAACAGGGAGAGATCCCAGCCCACACTAGCCATTTAGGTTTTGATATCGCAGACCCCTTCAGTGCACAAGAAATTGACTGCTTAGAATTGCTCACCGATATTAATTAACAAGGGACAGAGGATGAGACTATTGGGATGGACACATTTACAGGCGGTGTCAGGTCCACCTTTTCTCCCCCCATGCCGGCTGGCTGTGGCATCGACATCGTCTAGAAGCGTGTGATGAGAGATGTAAAAGCTCTCATCTATCCCGCCATGTACGAGAACGTTACTCCCCTAGAAAAAGCCACCTTAAAGTGGCTGGGAAGTCTGGAAGATGTTGTTGTCAAGCCGGCCGACAAGGGGGGCAATGTGGTTTTACTTACCAAGCATTATTACATTAGTGAGGCGCATAGGCAGTTTGAGGACACTATTACCTATGAAAAATTAGGGAAGGACCCCACAATAGGTTTGTTGTCTCAGTTACAAAAATTTGTTTCCAAATATGTAGCTGCTGATTTTTAGCCCCCTAGTATGTTCAAAAAATTGGTACCACAACACCCGAATAAACCAGCCTGGTATTTTGTCCCCAAAATACACAAGTCCCTTACAGCTCCTCCAGGCCACCCCATTGTGGCGGGTATAGGGTCTCTTACAGAACTCTTGTCCCAATATGTTGATTGGTTGCTCAGCCCCCTCCTATCTAAGGCTCCCACATATCTAAGCAATACCAGCGATTTCCTTCGGGCCATCAACCAGTTTGATTGGCACGAGGGACTCTCTTTGGTGTCGCTGGATGTGGAAAGCCTCTATACTAGAATACCATATGATATTAGGATCCAGGCGATCAGCCAAATATTGAGCAAAACTGACAAGCTCTATATATACTGCCAGTTTATAGCAGAAGCACTCAATTTATTCTTATTCTTTCTAATAATGCCTTTTCGTTTAATGATCAATGGTATAGGCAAAGGGTGGGAACGGCCATGGGTACGCCTGTATCTTGCACGTATGCTAACTTGTTTTTGACCGTCTTTGAGGACAGATTTGTCTTCACCACGGCTAATCCATACTTGCAACATATACAGCTGTTTTTAAGATATGTCGATGACGTATTCATGATCTGGTCGGGCACTGAGATGCAATGTAGGGAGTTTGTGTCCTATCTCAACAACAATAATAACATGAACATGAGATTCACCCTCAACTTTGGGGGTCAGTCTCTTGAGTTCTTGGATGTACACGTAGAGGCCAGTGAGGAGGGCATGCACACTTGTGGCCACCGCAAGCCCACAGCCACGAACTCCCTTCTGCATCACAGGAGCTTCCACCCGGAAAGCGTCAAGAAATCCATACCCTATGGCCAGTTCATGCGGTAAAGGCTGATTAACAACACAAAAGAAGGCTATAGGAGACAGTCAGAGGAATTAAAGGGTAGACTACTAGACAGAGGATACAAGGAGAGGGAGGTAGACACAGCTAGAAAGAAAGCGGGTTCCTTTACCCAACAAGACTTGTTAAATAAGAGAAGTAAAAATGTCCATAAGGAAATGGAGAGATTTGTCTTCACCTTCAAATACAGTCCCACAGCAAACCTCATAAAACGTGCCATCTGCAATAACTGGGACATTATAAAAAATGAGGAAGGCTTAGAAGGGGTCGTTAACAATAGGCCACTCATAGCTTTTAAAAAATGTCACACCATAAAAGACCAGATCGTAAGGAGCAGGTTTAAAAACAAAGTAACCAGTAATTGGCTGTCATCAAGTAAACCCAAGGGCAATTTCAAGTGTGGGAATTGCTCCTTCTGCAACTATAACAACCAAAAGAAACATTTGTCTTTTGGTGGGGTTTCTCACTCCGTCACCCAATTTATTACTTGCAGAAGTAATTTTGTGGTTTATCTGATCACTTGCCAATGTGGATCTTTTATATAGGGAAAACAATTCGTCCCCTATTTGAGAGGTTCAGAGAACATCTAAATTCTTTAAAAACCGGCAAGGGCTGTACCAGGCTTATTGAGCATGTTCGCCAGGAACACAGCTGTAATCCATGGTGTATTTCCTTTGCTGGGATAGAGCAGGTGCCATTTAGGTCCCGAGGTGGGGACAGACACCGCGCTCTCCTACAGAGGGAATCCATGTGGATTATCAGAGCCGATGCCGTAGGTCCACTCGGACTTAATGATAGAAATGACCATGGCGCATTTACTTAACTGTCTGTCTTGATGTTGCATGTAAATCATTGTGTTCAGCTGGACTGGATCGAGCGGGCGTGCGGAGAGGAGTCTAAGCGTCTTGGTTGCCGTGAGCGCAACACTGTCACTGGCCTGACGAAGCGCAAGTTAGCGCGAAACGGACGGCGCTGTTGACTTCAGCTGTATCGCACCACACGCTCCAGCCCGAATAAAAGATTTTCAACCACGCTGGTGAGTGCTGCTTTTTCCAGCACTCTGCCCTGCCTCTATGCTGGATGCTGAATGAGGCATTGGTGTACATTTTGGCCAAAGCGTAATAAGCCACTCACCACGTCAAGGTCGCCTCTATGCTGTCACGGCACCGGATGGGGTTAAAAGCAGAGTGTGCTTGGCGTGCATGCTGTGCCTGCACTCCCTGGACTTTGTGTGGCTATCATGGCCCATAAACAGGTAGGAACTAGTGTTAGGGACCACTCATAGAGGCGACCTTGACGTGGTGAGTGGCTTATTACGCTTTGGCCAAAATGTACACCAATGCCCCATTCAACATCCAGCATAGAGGCAGGGCAGAGTGCTGGTTGCAGAGAGCTATTGCATTTGTATTTTGCGTTTGTATCTGCTTTTTCTATTACTCTTCCTACTTTACAGCAATAACACTGCTGTCTCTCTCAGATCTGCAAAATACTCCAAACAAGGGCTGCTGGGGAGGTTCTTATATAGTAAGGGGTAGGCAACTTTCCTATTGGTTCCTAGGGAGGATGCTAAGCTCAGACAAAGACATTGCAGCTTCTCATTGGCCCACAAGCAAGAAGGGAGGTTACTGATGGAAAAGAAAAAAAATCTAGAATATTTGAAATTACGAATATATATCACTATATTCTGAATATTCGTGCCCACCACTACTCCTGATGAGCCACAATGGTGAAATGTTGAGCACAGAATAGGGTCTTTGGTACAGACATAGAGCAAGTTTTTGTAATAGATATGGGGCAGACAACCGTCCACAATGGTAGCCATGACCATCTAGCTCAGCGGTTCTCAACCTAGGGGTCACGACCCCTTTGGGGGTCGATCGGCCCTTTCCGGGGGGTCGCCTGAGGCTTCCTATTGTGGCTCCAGGCCCGTCGCTAACAGACAGGCAAAACAAGCAATTGCTTGGGGCCCCGAGCTGGTTGGGGCCCCGAGCTTGCCCGGGGCCATGCAGAGCCGGTGCTTGTTTTGCGGCTGAGTAACTCAGAAGATCCGATGGTATATACCCTCGGATCTGAGTTTTACGAGCTCAGTGAGATCGTAAAAACTCAAATCCGATGGTATATTCTAACCCCCAGGCGTTCCCATGGTGACAGGGACGCTTGCCTGGGGGTTAGAATATACAGGGCCACGCCGCTCACAGCAGTATATGTATAAACTGGATGGCACTGCCATACACAGATGCCCCTACAGTGCCATCCACAGATCTCCCTCCCGACGCTCACAGCAGTATATTTATAAACTAATCAGTAACTACTTTAACTTTAATCATTGCTCATTGCTGAGCTCTTTACTTGGATTATAATTTATTTGGATATGGGATATCTTACTTTGTCTTAGCTCCGGTAATAGCAGGCAGTGCGGGGGGGGCGGCGCTCACTCACTGACGTCACGCGCCTGCTCCTCCCACTAGGCGGCGCAGGCGCGTGACGTCAGTGAGTGAGCGCCGCCCCCCCGCACTGCCTGCTATTACCGGAGCTAAGACAAAGTAAGATATCCCATATCCAAATAAATTATAATCCAAATAAAGAGCTCAGCAATGAGCAATGATTAAAGTTAAAGTAGTTACTGATTAGTTTATAAATATACTGCTGTGAGCGTCGGGAGGGAGATCTGTGGATGGCACTGTAGGGGGATCTGTGGATGGCAGTGCCATCCACAGATCCGCCTACAGTGCCATCCACAGATCCCCCCTCCCCTAAACAGTGCCATCCACAGATCCCCCCTAAACAGTGCCATCCACAGATCCCCCTAAACAGTGCCATCCACAGATGCCCCCCTAAACAGTGCCATCCACATTTTAGGCACGTCTCGCTCCAACGGTGCCCAGGCTTAGACTTCTCCAAGCTAGATCTGCAACCCCTTCCTTTTGGTAGGAAGCAGGACTTGCCCACTGGCACCATATTCAGAAATAAATAGTCCCATGCATATTGTCCCCCTAAAAATACAAGTACCATAAAAAAGAAATATGCCAAGCAGAATGCCCTCAAAAGTTATATCGCTACCTGCCTCCAATATTAACCACTTCAGATCTGCCTTTTGATTATAAACGTCCGGGTAGTGGTTGTTTATCTCTGAATGGACGTTCTGAAAAGTCCATTCATTCAGAGATCGCAACTGCACGCTAGCGGGTGCCGAGTGAGAGGCCCGCTGTCAGTGACAGCAGGGCTCCCAGAGAGAAGGCAGGGATGCCTGGGTACAGTAGTCGCTGCATACACAGCGCTCAATGAGATCAGGAAGCGCTATGCCGCTTCCTGTCCCGGCCCGGTGGTCATGTGACTGCCGAGCCCGGGAGAGTGCAGGAGCTCTGGGGTCTTCTACAGACCTCGATCAGCCCTGCAATGAGGCTGTACAGCGCTGTATTATGCTGTACAGCCTCTCTGGGGGGTGTATTTCCACTGTAACTGGGGCTACTATGTCAGCCCCAGTTACAGGACAAATCAATAGTGAAAAAAAAAGTGAAGTTAAATGTCCCCCAGAGGTCTTGTATGACCTTATGGGGGATACAAAGTGTAAAATAAAAAGAAGTGTTTTATTAAAAAAAAATTAAAAAAGGTTTCACATGTAAAAAAAAATAAAAAATTCCCAATTAAGTAATAAAATCTATATATATTTTTTAAATAGAAAAAAATTAATAAAATAGACATATTTGGTATTGCAGCGTCCGTGATGGCTGGCTCTATAAATATATCACATGATCCACCCCGTCCGAGAAAAGATCATAAAAAAAAAAAAAAAACGGTGTCAAAAAAAGCCATTTTTGTCAACTTACATCGCAAAAAGTGCAACACCAAGTGATCAAAAAGGCGTATGTCCCACAAAATGGTACCAATAAAACCATTACCTCATCCCACAAAAAATGAGCCCATACATAAGAAAATCGCTATAAAAAAATAAAAAGGGGCGGAGCTTGCGCAAAAGAGATGGCTGCACGTTATTGAGCTCCGCTACACAGATCTTCATTAGCACCTGCTACTGTCAGCAAACTGCCTGAAACTGCCTAATAATGATGACAATCGGGAACTCTAAGGCTGGAGAACATCCGACCACCAACAAAACACAAATCGCCACCGGAGAAATGGCTAAATTCATAAAGAAAGCTGCCTCCTCGTTCGTGGCGCAAGAATCCAAGATGCCGCCGGCTCACTCACAGAAGGCCTCTGAGCGCGCTATGGACAGGTTGGAGGAGGAAAGCGACGCAAAGGAGCCACAGGGTAAAAGTGCGCTTCCCATGACAAGGCACTACCTGAAGCAAGCCCTCTGCAAAGCCATGGATCCGATCATCGACAAAATATCTGCACTCCGTCAGGAGATGAGGCAAGTGGGGGATCGGGTAGAGACACTTGAAACTCACCAGGCATTAATACTGGATTACCAGTCGGCCACCACTAACTCCCTCCAAAAATGCAGCGCTTACCTTAACGACCTGCACAATGCCCTGGAAGACCAGGAAAACAGGGGGCGCCGTAACAACCTGCGCCTCAGAGGGATCCCTGAATCCGTACAACCCGGAGACATCCCCTCTACAGTGAAAACCATTTGCTCCTTGCTACTTGGCCCAGATTATGAGCCTGATATAGTTATAGAGCGAGCGCACAGGGCTCTACGTCCTAAGCCCAAACCAGAAAAAAAAAACAGGGACGTGATCTGCAAGTTTCTCAACTTCCAGGTTAAAGCTGCGGTTCAAGAGGCTGCAAGAAACCACCCTGATTTTTCTTATGAGGGGGCGCAAGTTACAATCTACCAAGATCTAGCCCCGTCCACACTCAGAAAACGCAGAGCCTTGAAACCTCTGACGGAATGGCTGAGATCCAACAAGATTCAATATAAATGGAACTTTCCTTTTGGTCTTTCCTTCTCCCAGGCTGGATGCCGCTTCAACATCTCTGCTTACTCCGAATTGGAAGATCTATATGAACAGCTGCAAATCCCTCACTTGAAAGTGGAGAACTGGGAACTATACCAGGACCTGGCCGCCCTCCCAGCTGTTCCAACAGTCACCCCGCTTACTTTCCAGCGGACCCCTAAAGCACAAAGAACAGGGAAAAGAAGCCGACAGCTAACTTCGAAGAGACTCGCTCAAGCTCCATGAGGCACCTCTTTAGCTGTGTCCTTCTTACATTCATCTATATTGAGTTTGTCATGTTATAGTTAGCTTAAAGTTCAACCCAGGTCGTGACGCTCCTCAACCTGTTACAGACCCTGTCTCTTTGTGTCCTCTCCAACTTTACCCTCACCTTGATAGGGTTACTACTGTTCTCCTTCTACCTTCATCTCTACCCAGGTCAGCTCTTCATATGTTCAGGTTCGCATATATTAGTGCTGGAGATCTAAGCTCAGGTCTACAGACCTTTTCTCCCCCAAATGTCTTTCCTCTGTTCCTACCCTAATGCAGAACAACGTAGGTTTTGTTTACCTCATGTTCTAATTTTCTTTTTCTTCCTTTCTTTTTATATTTTTTTATATATAAGGTACAGGTTTTTTATCCATTTGCTGACTCAGATGTGTCGGGACTTTCCTGGTCTCCTGGCCCTCCTCCCGAGGTGGCAGAGTATGTTCCTTGTTATTAGTGCGTCTTCCTGGAGAATCCAAGAGCTTTATAAAGGTAACCCTAGACATTCAAACCATCATGGCTGACTTACATATAGCCTCCTACAATGTGAGGGGTTCAATTCTCCCTCCAAACGTAGTCAGATATTCTCCTTGATGCGTAAGTCAGGTGTGACAGTTCTATTTCTCTAGGAGACGCATTTCAGGTTCAATCACTACCCTAATCTGACGTTCTCATATTACCCTCAGTGGTACCATTGTGGGGGGAGCTCTTCTGCCTCAGGGGGGGTGAGCATAGGATTCCAGAAAAGAATCCCCTTTAAATTCCTTAGTCACCTCCAAGATCCAGAGGGAAGGTACATTCTAGTTAAGGGCCACATAGGCTCTCTAGTGTACACGTTTATCAACCTACACTGCGTGCAGAATTATTAGGCAAATGAGTATTTTGACCACATCATCCTCTTTATGCATGTTGTCTTACTCCAAGCTGTATAGGCTCGAAAGCCTACTACCAATTAAGCATATTAGGTGATGTGCATCTCTGTAATGAGAAGGGGTGTGGTCTAATGACATCAACACCCTATATCAGGTGTGCATAATTATTAGGCAACTTCCTTTCCTTTGGCAAAATGGGTCAAAAGAAGGACTTGACAGGCTCAGAAAAGTCAAAAATAGTGAGATATCTTGCAGAGGGATGCAGCACTCTTAAAATTGCAAAGCTTCTGAAGCGTGATCATCGAACAATCAAGCGTTTCATTCAAAATAGTCAACAGGGTCGCAAGAAGCGTGTGGAAAAACCAAGGCGCAAAATAACTGCCCATGAACTGAGAAAAGTCAAGCGTGCAGCTGCCAAGATGCCACTTGCCACCAGTTTGGCCATATTTCAGAGCTGCAACATCACTGGAGTGCCCAAAAGCACAAGGTGTGCAATACTCAGAGACATGGCCACGGTAAGAAAGGTTGAAAGACGACCAACACTGAACAAGACACACAAGCTGAAACGTCAATACTGGGCCAAGAAATATCTCAAGACTGATTTTTCTAAGATTTTATGGACTGATGAAATGAGAGTGAGTCTTGATGGGCCAGATGGATGGTCCCGTGCCTGGATTGGTAAAGGGCAGAGAGCTCCAGTCCGACTCAGACGCCAGCAAGGTGGAGGTGGAGTACTGGTTTGGGCTGGTATCATCAAAGATGAGCTTGTGGGGCCTTTTCGGGTTGAGGATGGAGTCAAGCTCAACTCCCAATCCTACTGCCAGTTTCTGGAAGACACCTTCTTCAAGCAGTGGTACAGGAAGAAGTCTGCATCCTTCAAGAAAAACATGATTTTCATGCAGGACAATGCTCCATCACACGCGTCCAAGTACTCCACAGTGTGGCTGGCAAGAAAGGGTATAAAAGAAGAAAATCTAATGACATGGCCTCCTTGTTCACCTGATCTGAACCCCATTGAGAACCTGTGGTCCATCATCAAATGTGAGATTTACAAGGAGGGAAAACAGTACACCTCTCTGAACAGTGTCTGGGAGGCTGTGGTTGCTGCTGCACGCAATTTTGATGGTGAACAGATCAAAACACTGATAGAATCCATGGATGGCAGGCTTTTGAGTGTCCTTGCAAAGAAAGGTGGCTATATTGGTCACTGATTTGTTTTTGTTTTGTTTTTGAATGTCAGAAAAGTATATTTGTGAATGTTGAGATGTTATATTGGTTTCACTGGTAAAAATTTATAATTGAAATGGGTATATATTTGTTTTTTGTTAAGTTGCCTAATAATTATGCACAGTAATAGTCACCTGCACACACAGATATCCCCCTAAAATAGCTAAAACTAAAAACAAACTAAAAACTACTTCCAAAAATATTCAGCTTTGATATTAATGAGTTTTTTTGGGTTCATTGAGAACATGGTTGTTGTTCAATAATAAAATTAATCCTCAAAAATACAACTTGCCTAATAATTCTGCACTCCCTGTATATGTACCGAACACTAAACAAGCACAATGGTTTACCACAATTATCCCAATCATTGACTCCTTCAATGAGGGTTTGGTGGTCCTGGGCGGGGAATTAAATGCAACCCTGAACCCACAACTTGATGCATCCTCACACAAATCCGCACTCTCGCTAAGCTCCCTGCGAGTCATGAGAGAAGGGCTGTGGAACTTGCATTTAGTTAATTCCTGGCGTGCTTTCCATCCCGATTCAGTGGACTACACCTTTTACTCACATCCCCACAACACCTATCATCGTCTAAACACTTATTTGTTTCCAAGGAACATCTCCAGCTTTGTTCGGAAGCTAGTATTGGCTCCATCCACCTATCCGACCATGCCCCCATCTTTCTCTCCATCCTGGCACCTTCACAGCATCCAAGGGCTTTTAGCTGGCGCCTCAACGAATCCTTGTTAGGCGACACAGAAACTAATAACAAAATTGAGACCCTCCTGAAAGAATACTTTCTTTTCAACAAACAACCCTCTACGTCACCCCAATCTGATTGGGACGCCCACAAACCATACATTAGGGGACATTTTATTAGTATAGGAACGTTCCTAAAGAAAATCAGAGGAGAAAAAATAGAGTCTATCCAACTAAAAATCCAGGCCCTTGAGACGCTTCATAAGTAGAGTTGAGCGAACACCTGGATGTTCGGGTTCGACGAGTTCGGCCGAACTTTCGAAAAATGTTCGGGTTCGGGATCCGAACTCGACCCGAACTTCATCCCGAACCCGAACCCCATAGAAGTCAATGGGGACCCGAACTTTTGGGCACTAAAAAGGCTGTAAAACACACCCGGAAAGGGCTAGAGGGCTGCAAAAGGCAGCAAAATGTAGTTAAATCCCCTGCAAACAAATGTAGATAGGGAAATGATGAGTTAACATAAAATAAATAAAAATTAAACAATATTAATTGGAGTGAGGTCCCATAGCACAGAATCAGGCTTCAAGTCACCCACCAATGGAGAAGGTCACTTACTATTATTTTGACCACAGCACCCAGACAAAGGAGAGAGGTCCCACAGCAGAGAACCAGGCATCATATCACCCACCACAGGAGTAGGCCACCATTTAGTTACTTTGACCCCTACACCCAGACGGAGGAGAGAGGTTACACAGCAGAGAATCAGGCATTTAGATCACCCACCACAGGAGTAGGCCACCATTGAATCAGACCCCGGCAACCATGTCAGATGGCACAAGCATAAGCTTTATATCAATCAGCACAGGAGAAGGCGACTTTGACAGACTTTGACCCCTACACCCGGACGGAGGAGAGAGGTTTCAAAGCAGAGAATCAGGCATTTAGATCACCCACCACAGGAGTAGGCCCCAATTTAATGGGACCCCGGCAACCATGTCAGATGGCACAACCATCAGCTTCATATCAATCAGCACAGGAGAAGGCGACTTTGAAAGACTTTGACCCCTACACCCAGACGGAGGAGAGAGGTTTCACAGCAGAGAATCAGGCATTTAGATCACCCACCACAGGAGTAGGCCCCCATTGAATCAGACCCTGGCAACCATGTCAGATGGCACAACCATCAGCTTTATATCAATCAGCACAGGAGAAGGCGACTTTGAAAGACTTTGACCCCTACACCCAGATGGAGGAGAGAGGTTTCACAGCAGAGAATCAGGCATCATATCAACCACCACAGGAGAAGCCACCATTTAGTTACTTTGACCCCTGCACCCAGGAAGAGGAGAGAGGCACCACAGCACATATTCTGGCATCATATCAGCCACCACAGGAGAAGCCACCATTGAGTTACTTTGACCCCCGCACCCAGGAAGAGGAGAGAGGCACCACAGCACATATTCTGGCATCATATCAGCCACCACAGGAGAAGCCACCATTGAGTTACTTTGACCCCCGCACCCAGGAAGAGGAGAGAGGCACCACAGCACATATTCTGGCATCATATCAGCCACCACAGGAGAAGCCACCATTGAGTTACTTTGACCCCCGCACCCAGGAAGAGGAGAGAGGCACCACAGCACATATTCTGGCATCATATCAGCCACCACAGGAGAAGCCACCATTGAGTTACTTTGACCCCCGCACCCAGGAAGAGGAGAGAGGCACCACAGCACATATTCTGGCATCATATCAGCCACCACAGGAGAAGCCACCATTGAGTTACTTTGACCCCTGCACCCAGGAAGAGGAGAGAGGCCCCACAGCACATATTCTGGCATCATATCAGCCACCACAGGAGAAGCCACCATTTAGTTACTTTGACCCCTTCACCCAAACAGAGGAGAGAGGTTCCACATCAGAGAATCAGGCATCATATCAACCACCACAGGAGTAGGCCACAATTTAATGGGACCCCGGCAACCATGTCAGATGGCACAACCATCAGCTTCATATCAATCAGCACAGGAGAAGGCGACTTTGAAAGACTTTGACCCCTACACCCAGACGGAGGAGAGAGGTTTCACAGCAGAGAATCAGGCATTTAGATCACCCACCACAGGAGTAGGCCCCCATTGAATCAGACCCTGGCAACCATGTCAGATGGCACAACCATCAGCTTTATATCAATCAGCACAGGAGAAGCCACCATTGAGTTACTTTGACCCCTGCACCCAGGAAGAGGAGAGAGGCCCCACAGCACATATTCTGGCATCATATCAGCCACCACAGGAGAAGCCACCATTGAGTTACTTTGACCCCCGCACCCAGGAAGAGGAGAGAGGCACCACAGCACATATTCTGGCATCATATCAGCCACCACAGGAGAAGCCACCATTGAGTTACTTTGACCCCTGCACCCAGGAAGAGGAGAGAGGCCCCACAGCACATATTCTGGCATCATACTAACCACCACAGGAGAAGCCACCATTGAGTTACTTTGACCCCTGCACCCAGGAAGAGGAGAGAGACCCCACAGCACATATTCTGGCATGATATCAGCCACCACAGGAGAAGCCACCATTGAGTTACTTTGACCCCCGCACCCAGGAAGAGGAGAGAGGCACCACAGCACATATTCTGGCATCATATCAGCCACCACAGGAGAAGCCACCATTGAGTTACTTTGACCCCTGCACCCAGGAAGAGGAGAGAGGCCCCACAGCACATATTCTGGCATCATACTAACCACCACAGGAGAAGCCACCATTGAGTTACTTTGACCCCTGCACCCAGGAAGAGGAGAGAGGCCCCACAGCACATATTCTGGCATCATATCAGCCACCACAGGAGAAGCCACCATTGAGTTACTTTGACCCCTGCACCCAGGAAGAGGAGAGAGGCCCCACAGCACATATTCTGGCATCATATCAGCCACCACAGGAGAAGCCACCATTTAGTTACTTTGACCCCTTCACCCAAACAGAGGAGAGAGGTTCCACATCAGAGAATCAGGCATCATATCAACCACCACAGGAGTAGGCCACAATTTAATGGGACCCCGGCAACCATGTCAGATGGCACAACCATCAGCTTCATATCAATCAGCACAGGAGAAGGCGACTTTGAAAGACTTTGACCCCTACACCCAGACGGAGGAGAGAGGTTTCACAGCAGAGAATCAGGCATTTAGATCACCCACCACAGGAGTAGGCCCCCATTGAATCAGACCCTGGCAACCATGTCAGATGGCACAACCATCAGCTTTATATCAATCAGCACAGGAGAAGCCACCATTGAGTTACTTTGACCCCTGCACCCAGGAAGAGGAGAGAGGCCCCACAGCACATATTCTGGCATCATATCAGCCACCACAGGAGAAGCCACCATTGAGTTACTTTGACCCCCGCACCCAGGAAGAGGAGAGAGGCACCACAGCACATATTCTGGCATCATATCAGCCACCACAGGAGAAGCCACCATTGAGTTACTTTGACCCCTGCACCCAGGAAGAGGAGAGAGGCCCCACAGCACATATTCTGGCATCATACTAACCACCACAGGAGAAGCCACCATTGAGTTACTTTGACCCCTGCACCCAGGAAGAGGAGAGAGGCCCCACAGCACATATTCTGGCATCATACTAACCACCACAGGAGAAGCCACCATTGAGTTACTTTGACCCCTGCACCCAGGAAGAGGAGAGAGGCCCCACAGCACATATTCTGGCATCATATCAGCCACCACAGGAGAAGCCACCATTGAGTTACTTTGACCCCCGCACCCAGGAAGAGGAGAGAGGCACCACAGCACATATTCTGGCATCATATCAGCCACCACAGGAGAAGCCACCATTGAGTTACTTTGACCCCCGCACCCAGGAAGAGGAGAGAGGCACCACAGCACATATTCAGGCATCATATCACACACCACAGGAGAAGGCCTCTTTCAGTGATTTAGGCCTTTGGACCCAGACAGAGGAGAGAGGCACCACAGCACATATTCTGGCATCATATCAGCCACCACAGGAGAAGCCACCATTGAGTTACTTTGACCCCTGCACCCAGGAAGAGGAGAGAGGCCCCACAGCACATATTCTGGCATCATATCAGCCACCACAGGAGAAGCCACCATTTAGTTACTTTGACCCCTGCACCCAGGAAGAGGAGAGAGGCACCACAGCACATATTCTGGCATCATATCAGCCACCACAGGAGAAGCCACCATTTAGTTACTTTGACCCCTGCACCCAGGAAGAGGAGAGAGGCACCACAGCACATATTCTGGCATCATATCAGCCACCACAGGAGAAGCCACCATTGAGTTACTTTGACCCCTGCACCCAGGAAGAGGAGAGAGGCCCCACAGCACATATTCTGGCATCATATCAGCCACCACAGGAGAAGCCACCATTTAGTTACTTTGACCCCTGCACCCAGGAAGAGGAGAGAGGCACCACAGCACATATTCTGGCATCATATCAGCCACCACAGGAGAAGCCACCATTTAGTTACTTTGACCCCTTCACCCAAACAGAGGAGAGAGGTTCCACATCAGAGAATCAGGCATCATATCAACCACCACAGGAGTAGGCCACGATTTAGTTTATTTGACCCCTGCACCCAGGAAGAGGAGAGAGGCCCCACAGCACATATTCTGGCATCATATCAGCCACCACAGGAGAAGCCACCATTTAGTTACTTTGACCCCTGCACCCAGGAAGAGGAGAGAGGCACCACAGCACATATTCTGGCATCATATCAGCCACCACAGGAGTAGGCCACAATTTAGTTTATTTGACCCCTGCACCCAGGAAGAGGAGAGAGGCCCCACAGCACATATTCTGGCATCATATCACACACCACAGGAGAAGGCCTCTTTCAGTGATTTAGGCCTTTGGACACAGACAGAGGAGAGAGGTCAGAGATTAGCTTCATATCCCCCAGCACAGCAGAAGACCGCTTTATTTGACTTAGGCCTCAGCACCCAGACAGAAGACAGAGGTAGCATGGCAGAGGTTATGGCTTCATGTCACCCGTTAGTTTAACCGGCCACTTTCATCTGGTTAGGCCCCGGCGCCCAGACAGAGAAGAGTTTCATTCAACTGTGGGTTTCATAAAATTTGTATCAAATAAAGAAGTGGCCCGTAGCACAACAAGACATGTTTTAGGCAGTTAATAAGGACTACTCTGCACAAGGGAGGGACAGGTCCTGTGGGATCCATGCCTGGTTCATCTTTATGAAGGTCAGCTTGTCCACGTTGGCTGTGGACAGGCGGCTGCGCTTGTCAGTAATGACGCCCCCTGCCGTGCTGAATACGCGTTCAGATAAAACGCTGGCCGCCGGGCAGGAAAGCACCTCCAAGGCATAACATGCTAACTCTGGCCACGTGGACAATTTCGAAACCCAGTAGTTGAATGGGGCCGAACCATCCGTCAGGATGTGGAGGGGTGTGCAGACATACTGTTCAACCATGTTAGTGAAATGCTGCCTCCTGCTAACACGTTCCGTATCAGGTGTCGGTGCAGATAGCTGTGGCGTGGAGACAAAACTTTTCCACATTTCTGCCATGCTAACCCTGCCCTCAGATGAGCTGGCCGTGACACAGCTGCGTTGGCGACCTCTTGCCACTCCTCTGCCTTCACCTTCCACCTGTTCCCCTGTGACATGTGGGAATGCTCTCAAGAGCGCCTCTATCAGCGTGCGCTTGTACTCGCGCATCTTACGGTCGCGCTCCAGTTCAGGAATTAAAGTGGGCACATTGTCTTTATACCGGGGATCCAGCAGGGTGGCCACCCAGTAGTCTGCACACGTTAAAACGTGGGCAACTCTGCTGTCATTGCGCAGGCATTGGAGCATATATTCGCTCATGTGGGCCAGGCTACCCATGGGTAAGGACAAGCTGTCCTCTGTGGGAGGCGTATCGTCATCGTCCACCGTATCCCCCCAGCCACGCACCAGTGATGGGCCTGGGCTGCCACCCCGCTGTGAACTTGCGTCATCCTCGTCCCCCTCCACCTCCTCCTCCTCATCCTCCTCGTCCTCCAGTACAGTGCCTTGGCTGGCGACTTGTGAACCTGTCCTCTGCTGCTTAAACAAACCTCCCTCTGAGCCACTTCGAACAGACTGGCCCGAAAGTGTTAGAAACGAGCCCTCATCCTCCTCCTCCTCCTCCACCTGGGCCACCTCCTCTAACATCATTGCCCTAAGTGTTTTCTCAAGGAGACATAGAAGTGGTATTGTAACGCTGATAACAGTGTCATCGCCACTGGCCATGTTGGTGGAGTACTCGAAACAGCGCAGCAGGGCACACAGGTCTCGCATGGAGGCCCAATCATTGGTGGTGAAGTGGTGCTGTTCGGCAGTACGACTGACGCGAGCGTGCTGCAGCTGAAACTCCACTATGGCCTGCTGCTGCTCGCACAGTCTCTCCAGCATGTGCAAGGTGGAGTTCCACCGGGTGGGCACGTCGCATATGAGGCGGTGAGCGGGAAGGCCGAAGTTCCGCTGTAGCGCAGACAGGCGAGCAGCGGCAGGATGTGAACGGCGGAAGCGCGCACAGACGGCCCGCACTTTATGCAGCAGCTCTGACATGTTGGGGTAGTGGTGAATGAACCTCTGCACCACCAAGTTCAGCACATGCGCCAGGCAAGGGATGTGCGTCAAACCGGCTAGTCCCAGAGCTGCCACGAGATTTCGCCCATTATCGCATACCACCAGGCCTGGCTTGAGGCCCACCGGCAGAAACCACTCGTCGGTCTGTTGTTCAATACCCCGCCACAACTCCTTTGCGCTGTGGGGCCTGTCCCCCAAACATATGAGTTTCAGAATGGCCTGCTGACGTTTACCCCGGGCTGTGCTGAAGTTGGTGGTGAAGGTGTGTGGCTGACCGGATGAGCTGGTGGAAGCAGTGGAGGAGGAAGCCGAGTAGGAGGAGGAGGCTACAGGAGGCAGAGAATGATGCCCTGCGATCCTAGGGGGCGGAAGGACGTGCGCCAAGGAACTGTCCGCCGGGGGCCCAGCCGCCACTACATTCATCCAGTGTGCAGTTAGTGAGATATAGCGTCCCTGGCCGTGCTTACTGGTCCACGTATCTGTGGTTAGGTGGACCTTGCCACAAATGGCGTTGCGCAGTGCACACTTGATTTTATCGGACACTTGCATGTGCAGGGAAGGCACGGCTGTCTTGGAGAAGTAGTGGCGGCTGGGAACCACATACTGCGGGACAGCCATGGCCATCAGCTGTTTGAAGCTGTCTGTGTCCACCAGCCGGAATGACAGCATTTCAAAGGCCAGCAGTTTAGAAATGCTGGCGTTCAGGCCAAGGGCTCGAGGGTGACTCGGGGGGAATTTGCGCTTCCTCTCTAAGGTTTGAGATATTGAGAGCTGAACGCTGCTGTGTGATATAGTGGAGACGCTAGTTGACGGTGGCGGTGGTGGTGGTGTCGGTGGCACATCCTCTGTTTGCTGCTCGGCAGGTGGCAACATTCCTCTCGAGGCGGAAGCCGAGGCAGCAGCGGTAGAGGGAGCAGGGGGAGCCTCAGCGAGTGCCTGGTTTTTAAGGTGTGTACCCCACTGCAGTTCATGCTTTGCATGTAGATGCCTGGTCATGCAGGTTGTGCTGAGGTTCAGAACGTTAATGCCTCGCCTCAGGCTCTGATGGCAGAGCGTGCAAGTCACTCGGGTCTTGTCGGTAGGACATTGTTTAAAGAAGCGCCATGCCAGGGAACTCTTTGAAGCTGCCTTTGTGGGGCTGGGTCCCTGTTGGCGATGTCCAGTAGCAGGCGAACTCTGGGGGCGGCGGCTCGTCTGCTTTGGCCCCCTGCTCCCTCTTTGGCTTCGCTGTTGTCTCGGTCTCACCACTACCTCTTCCTCTGAACTGTGAAAGTCATCACCACGACCTTCAGTCCATGTGGGGTCTAAGACCTCATCGTCCTCTGCATCGTCTTCCACCCAGTCTCCCTCCCTGACCTCCTCCTGTTCAGTCTGCACACTGCAAAAAGACGCGGCAGTGGGCACCTGTGTTTCGTCATCATCAGAGAGTCGGTGACTCTGCTGTGGTGGTATTCCCATGTCCTCTTCATCTGGAGACATAAGTGGTTGTGCGTCAGTGCATGGTATGTCTTCCTCCACTGGGGAAGGGCTAGGTGGACGCCCCTGGGAAACCCTGGAAGCAGAGTCTTCAAACAGAAGAAGAGACTGCTGCATAACTTGTGGCTCAGACCGTTTCCCTGATATGCTTGGGGGTGATGTGACAGACTGATGGGCTTGGTTTTCAGGTGCCACCTGTGCGCTTTCCGCAGAAGACTGGGTGGAAGACCATGTGGTGAACGTGCTGGAAGCACTGTCGGCCACCCAATCGATTAATGCCTGTACCTGCTCAGGCCTTACCATCCTAAGAGCGGCATTGGGCCCCACGAGATATTGCGGTACATTCTGCCGGCTAGTTGAGGGAGTTCGTTCCCTACTGTGTGCGCCTGGGGCCGAACGGCCACGTCCTCTACCAGCAACAGAGGCTCCACGGACACCACCACGACCGCGTCCTCGTCCCTTAATAGTATTTTTCTTCATTGTTGCGATTCAACTCGCACCACAATGAAATATATTATTTTTTATAAGCAAAATCCCCTCACTGGAATACTTTCAGTCTTTTGACTGTATGGATTACAGATGGAATGACTGTTATATGTGAGTACCGCTTTCTTTGACAGATTCTAGTATGGGTACATATATGTTTTCCCAACCCCAGCACATTAGTTTGCTAATTCCAGATGTATGAAACGCAGGCCTAACTGTATCTAGTATATTGAACGCCAGATAAACTAACTTGGCCTTTTTTAAATAAAAAAAAAATTCCCTCACTGGAATACTTTCAGTCTTTTGACTGTATGGATTACAGATGGAATGACTGTTATATGTGAGTACCGCTTTCTTTGACAGATTCTAGTATGGGTACATATATGTTTTCCCAACCCCAGCACATTAGTTTGCTAATTCCAGATGTATGAAACGCAGGCCTAACTGTATCTAGTATATTGAACGCCAGATAAACTAACTTGGCCTTTTTTAAATAAAAAAAAAATTCCCTCACTGGAATACTTTCAGTCTTTTGACTGTATGGATTACAGATGGAATGACTGTTATATGTGAGTACCGCTTTCTTTGACAGATTCTAGTATGGGTACATATATGTTTTCCCAACCCCAGCACATTAGTTTGCTAATTCCAGATGTATGAAACGCAGGCCTAACTGTATCTAGTATATTGAACGCCAGATAAACTAACTTGGCCTTTTTTAAATAAAATAAAAATTCCCTCACTGGAATACTTTCAGTCTTTTGACTGTATGGATTACAGATGGAATGACTGTTATATGTGAGTACCGCTTTCTTTGACAGATTCTAGTATGGGTACATATATGTTTTCCCAACCCCAGCACATTAGTTTGCTAATTCCAGATGTATGAAACGCAGGCCTAACTGTATCTAGTATATTGAACGCCAGATAAACTAACTTGGCCTTTTTTAAATAAAAAAAATTCCCTCACTGGAATACTTTCAGTCTTTTGACTGTATGGATTACAGATGGAATGACTGTTATATGTGAGTACCGCTTTCTTTGACAGATTCTAGTATGGGTACATATATGTTTTCCCAACCCCAGCACATTAGTTTGCTAATTCCAGATGTATGAAACGCAGGCCTAACTGTATCTAGTATATTGAACGCCAGATAAACTAACTTGGCCTTTTTTAAATAAAAAAAAAATTCCCTCACTGGAATACTTTCAGTCTTTTGACTGTATGGATTACAGATGGAATGACTGTTATATGTGAGTACCGCTTTCTTTGACAGATTCTAGTATGGGTACATATATGTTTTCCCAACCCCAGCACATTAGTTTGCTAATTCCAGATGTATGAAACGCAGGCCTAACTGTATCTAGTATATTGAACGCCAGATAAACTAACTTGGCCTTTTTTAAATAAAAAAAATTCCCTCACTGGAATACTTTCAGTCTTTTGACTGTATGGATTACAGATGGAATGACTGTTATATGTGAGTACCGCTTTCTTTGACAGATTCTAGTATGGGTACATATATGTTTTCCCAACCCCAGCACATTAGTTTGCTAATTCCAGATGTATGAAACGCAGGCCTAACTGTATCTAGTATATTGAACGCCAGATAAACTAACTTGGCCTTTTTTAAATAAAAAAAATCCCCTCACTGGAATACTTTCAGTCTTTTGACTGTATGGATTACAGATGGAATGACTGTTATATGTGAGTACCGCTTTCTTTGACAGATTCTAGTATGGGTACATATATGTTTTCCCAACCCCAGCACATTAGTTTGCTAATTCCAGATGTATGAAACGCAGGCCTAACTGTATCTAGTATATTGAACGCCAGATAAACTAACTTGGCCTTTTTTAAATAAAAAAAATTCCCCCACTGGAATACTTTCAGTCTTTTGACTGTATGGATTACAGATGGAATGACTGTTATATGTGAGTACCGCTTTCTTTGACAGATTCTAGTATGGGTACATATATGTTTTCCCAACCCCAGCACATTAGTTTGCTAATTCCAGATGTATGAAACGCAGGCCTAACTGTATCTAGTATATTGAACGCCAGATAAACTAACTTGGCCTTTTTTAAATAAAAAAAAAATTCCCTCACTGGAATACTTTATGGCTTTTCACTGTATGGATTACAGGTGGACTGGTATTAGTAGGGGTGACACAAGCACACCCAAGTCCCTGATGTAGGATTTCTATGGCACAGACCACTATTACAAGTGATTAATGGACGTTGGGAGAGATTGTGCTGCAGCACTAGTCCCAAGATGGCCGCCGCCTATCAGCCCAGTAACATGTGCCACAAAATGGTCTGCACAACCTTTAAAAAAAATAGACTTGGACTGTGCTGCTAAATCGCTATTGGTCTGAATCCCAGGTGTAGATGTCTGACTTGTTTGGAGCTTTGGAATGCACACTGTGGCAGCTTCTGCTGAAGCACTACAAGTCGCAAAATGGCGGCCGGCGGTCAGCCCAGGTACATGTGGATGGAAAAATCACTCTGGCCACTCTAAAAATAGCCAATCCCTATCAAAAAAGCAGCTCAGCTGCAGTTGTTCAGATGAATCACAGGTGGAGGAGAGAAATTTGCTTCCAGTTATTCAATTATCCCTGCCTATTCTCGCCCTAGCATCAGCTGCGTCTATCCCTGTTCTATTCACATCGGGAGTGAGCACGTCCCGACGTGCGCACAAGCTTATAAAGAGGCTGAGTCACATGCTGCACTTGGCCAATCACAGCCTTGCCAATAGTAGGCATGGCTGCGATGGCATCTTAGGGCAAGTAGTATGATGCATGTTGATTGGCTGCTTTGCAGCCTTTCAAAATGCGCCAAAATACATGCCGAACGACGAACCCGAACCCGAACTTTTACGAAAAAGTTCGGGTTCGGGTCCGTGTCACGAACACCCCAAAATTCGGTACGGACCCAAACTATGCTCGAACTGTTCGCTCAACACTATTCATAAGCGCTCCCTTTCCGACCTACAACTTGAAGAATTGTCAAAGCTTAGAGCAGAATTGAAAGCCCTTTTACAAATCAAAGTAGCCAAATATTATTTTAACTCCCAACACAAATATTTTTCCAATGGGGACAAGCCTCTAAATTCATGATGCACAAAATAAAAAACAAGCCAACAATTTTATACATCAGTTAACCTCCCCTTTAGGTGACTCATTGTTTTCCTCCACTCAAATTGCTGTTCAGTTTCGAGATTTTTATGAAGTCCTCTACAACTTACCCCCCTCCAATGATCCAGACACTCATAAGTTTCTCATTTCTTCCTTCCTAGACTCAGTGACCCTCCCATCTCTGATAGATTCACAAAAACGGGTTTTGGTCTCCCCCTTTACCTTAGATGAACTGTCCGCTGCTCTCCATCAGTTACCAGTGGGAAAATGCCCAGGCCCAGACGGTCTTCCCGCAACATATTATAAAACTTTTCAGTGCCAACTCTTACCCCATCTTCTGGATGTTTGCAATCTCACCCTAAAGGGTAGCATTCTCTCCAGGGACATGACGGTAGCACATATCACTTTAATAGCTAAAGAGGGGAAGGATCCAAAACAATGTGCTAATTACAGGCCAATTTATTTACTCAATTTAGATCTAAAGCTTTTGGCTAAAATGTTGGCCAACCACTTGGCCAATTTCCTCCCCCTCTTGATACATAGAGACCAGGTGGGTTTTGTTTGCAATAGGGAAGGCAGAGACAACACTTACTGTACAGAGTCATAAATGTATTATGCCATGCCTCAGCATCCTCAAAACCTTTACTTTTTTTAAGTACTGATGCAGAAAAAGCGTTTGATAGGATCAATTGGACTTATTTAAGAGAGGCTCTGTTGCGTTTCGGACTCCCTGGTCTCTATGTACAAGCTATTTTTGCTATGTACTCTCTTGCTACTGCTAAGGTAATGGTCAACGGTGTTCTTTCCTCCCCCTTTCACATTTGTAACGGCACTAGACAAGGGTGCCCCCTGTCACCCTTACTATTTGTTTTAGCTCTAGAGCCCCTTTTGGTCTTGTTGAGAAATGACACCAACATCAGTAGCGTTAAGCTGGGAGGACAGGAGCACAAATTGGCGGCCTTTGCTGACGACGTCATGGTTATGACCATCAACCCCACGGTTTCTCTTCCCCTCATACAAAACCACCTACAAAACTATAGTGTAGTCTCTAATTTCAAAATCAATGAAAAAAATCTTAAATTATGAGTACTGGCCTCCCCTCACATGTCAAACAGACCTTAAAGATCAATTCACCCTTTGACTGGTCATCCCCTTTCTTAACCTACCTAGGTGTAAAGATAAGTCCATCCGTCCCTGATCTCTTTGCACTTAATTATACCCCCTTGCTCCAATCTATGTTTAAAGCCATAGACAACCTTAATCTCCGTACCCCATACTTATCCTTGTTTGGGCGTTAGAATCTCCTGTCGTCACTGATCATACCTCGTCTCACTTACCTCCAACAAGTTCTACCTATCCCTATACCTAAACCATACTATGAGTCTATTAGGAAAAAATTCAGATCCTTTATTTGGAATGGAAGGAAACCGAGACTCTCATACTCCCAACTCTTAAAACCAGTGTCAGCAGGAGGAATTGGTCTCCCGGACCCTGAGGTGTATGGCAATGCTATACTCCTTTCTAGAGCAGTTGAGTGGTTACAAAATAGTCCCGAAAAATTGTCGGTCCAACTAGAACAACATCTAATGGGCAGACCCCTACGGTCTCTACTTTTGGGAGGCCAAAATCCGAACTTCACTCCTTCCACCTCATACCCAATCTTACGAGCCACACTGAATGCTTGGAAATGGTCACTTTCTACACACTGCTCAATCCCCTTTCCCTCTCCTCTCCTACTGGTCAGTGATGTGATTGGAACGATCTCCCCTGATAGGTTGACTTCTGCCCCAAGAGAGTTAAGGAACTCATCCACCCCCATTTTCTCTCTCCTGGGAAGCACTGGAGATATTATTAGTGCTTGCGACATGATAGAGACTCTAAAACCCCAGCCCAGTGGCTTAACCCTAATCACATACCTTAGACGGTTCATATCCCGCAATACAGGTGAGGGTGAACTCCTTTGCCCTTTGTTCTGGCTTGAATCCCTGATTACCGATCCAAAACCGCCTAAAAAGCTCATTTCGCAAATATACAACAGGCTAAGATCAACCCCCTTAATAGTTAAACCTGCCTTCATCCGACATTGGGAAAAAGATCTGAACAGAGACCTCCCCCTTTCCATGCTCCCCAAACTCTTTCTTTCTGCCCTTAAGCCGTCTAGATGTGTTAGGATACAGGAGAATAGCTACAAATTATTTTCTAGATGGAACATAACCCCAGAAAAATCTTGTCTCTTCTCTGATGGTTCCTCGGATGTTTGCTGGATGTGCCGGGGTGACAGAGGTTCCTTTTTCCATATGTGGTGGGACTGCCCCAAAATACACAAATGGTGGAGAATCATATTTGATACCAGTAACGAAATCTGCCTCACAGCTGTGAAGGCCTCTCCTAGCAAAGCCTTACTTGCTTGTTTCGATGAAGATACCCAATCCCCCCCCCCCTACATACCTTTTTAAACAACTATTGATTGCCGCAAGGCTCCTTATACCAAAATTCTGGTTGCAAACTTCTCTTCCCTCTATATTACAATGGAAGCAGAAAGTGGACTAGATATACCGTTTCGAGGAAATTTCTGCATGGGAGTCTGGTACTCACCCACAATTCACAAAAAAATGGTACCTGTGGCTTGTCCATAGGTTTACACTTCCCCACTTGGGTTGAGTCTGAGTTCTCATGCCTAGTATGTCCTTCTCTACCAATCCTCACTCTTCCACAACCTCGCAGCTTTCTCCAGTCTAACACTACAATGTTCACCTTTACTGACATAATACTTCCAGAACAGTTGCTTCTTATCCATAAGAACCCTCTATCTCTGGACCTTACCCTTCCCTTGTAAAGATTCATATAATACACTATAAACTGGGAGATCGTTACCATGATTCTTTGATAATTGTCAATACTACTTTATATGTAGCTTGCCTATCTCATGTCACACTCTGCACCGCCCCTTGGATTTGTTATACTGCGGATTTGTTACCCTGCTAACACAATCTCTATCAATGTCTCAACCTGTACTGTGTTACACTGTTTCTGCAGTTACACGGTTACTGTCTCTTTGCAAAACTAATAAAAAAACAGTCTATTCACTGTATTATTTTCCCTTATAACATGGTTATAAGGGAAAATAATAGCATTCTGAATACAGAATGCTTAGTAAAATAGCGCAGGAGGGGTTAAAAAAAATAAACAAATTAACTCACCTTCTCCTCTTGATCGCGTAGTTCCCAGTCTCTTCTGATGAGCTGTCGGCTAAAGGACCTTTGGTGACGTCAGATCACATGCTCCAATCACATGGTCCATCACCGTGGTGATGGACCATGTGATTGGAGCATGTGATCTGACGTCACCACAGGTCCTAGCCTGTAGTTAATCATTAAAGAAGTAAAGAAGAGACCAGGAACTACGCGGAGGAGGTGAGTTAATTATTATTATTATTTTTAACCCTCAATTGATCACCTACTATGCATTCTGTATTCAGAATGCTATTATTTTCCCTTATAACCATGTTATAAAGGAAAATAATACAATCTACACTACAACTAACCCAAACCTGAACTTCTGTGAAGAAGTTCGGGTCTGGGTACCACAGTCGGTTTTTTATCACGCGCGTGCAAAAAACATTGCACCCGCGCGATAAAAACTGAACATCAGAACGCAATCGCAGTCAAAACTGACTGCAATTGCATTCCTACTCGCGCGGGTTTTCCGCAACACACCGGGACGCATCCGGACCTAATCCGGACACGCTTGTGTGAACCCAGCCTCATGAAGAACAATGTGTCACGAGAAAACATTCTCAGAATGGCTTGGATAAGTAAAAGTGCTCCAAAGTTATTACGACATAAAGTTACACATGTAAGATTAGCAAAAAATGGCTTGGTCAGGAAGGGGGCAAATGGCCCAGATGGGAAGTGGTTAAAATGCACCCATTGTCACGACATTAATGTTCCTATGATGCCTGCACTATTAGTAATAAACCCTATAGTGTTCCCAGTAATATCCTATAATGCCTCATTATTAAAAAATCACCCCAGTAATGCCCCAAATAGGAGTCCTCAATAATTTCCTGTATAGTATGCTGCCCAAGTGACCAACAAAAAAAAAATCACCTGAGCCCTGGTCCATGCCACCATCTGTGGTGTAGGTCAAAGGTCTCATGCGCCCTGTGAACTGAGACGCCTGTGTCCTGATGCAGGCATTTGCGATCATGTAACTGCGTACCACCACAGACAGGCACTGTGATGTCATTGCACCACCTGCATCCCCTCATTGCACCACCTGTGCCATGCTTACACTTCCTTATAGGCTTCAGGTCTAGTAAAGCCTATGAGGGATGAACACACTGGAACTTAGTGAATCTGGCTAATGTCTCTCTAAAATCTATTAATTTATTTTATATCTATTCGCCTCCCTTCACTATGAAACACATTCACTGATCCACTATCTACAGATGTAGCAGAGTTAACACACATACTTGGTGAGTTATCTTATCACATCTAGTGAACGTGTTATGACTTTAACTGTTAACTGCTGCATCTGCATCTGTATTCTGTGTTTTACTATCTATCATTCTCTGCCTTACATCCTCTTTCTCTTACGTGTATCCCCACAAAGCAGCAGTAATTACTGGTTAGGTATTTTCACATGGGGTCATTTATCAAACTGGTGTACAGTAGAACTGGCTTTGTTGACCACAGCAACCATTCAGAATCCACCTTTCATTTTCCAAAGGAGCTGTCAAAAATTAAAGGTGGAATCTGATTGGTTGGTATATGCAACTAAGCCGGTTCTACTTTATACCAGTTTGATAAATTACCCCAATAGTATCTATGACTCATCCACTCACATGTATAGACCCTTATGATTGGCTGTGTTTTAGGGAGAACTGCCTTGAAGGTATTTTTGGGAAGTTAACAGACCACTAACCACGGTTATTTGATCCTTCTTCTCCGTCTTCTGATATCTACAACGATAGCAGCCATTTTGAGCTATTATTGCTAAAACTTAAACTTTTAAGAAATTTGTAACAAATCCAATGTGTGCTGAATTGATTTTCTAATCTCTAAGCAGGACAGAACCAGGAACTATACAGTGGTCAGTATTAGTACTTTAGAATAGCAATGGCATAAGTATCTCAGACTAAGATTATGATAGCAGTCAAGAAGGCAGGTGTTTACATCTGATAGGGTTGTTGTCAGAATGGTACAATAAGTCAGAAAAGGCAATAGACTGCTAGTTATCCCAAAAACAAGGAACATTTAACAGTCAAAGAAATGCAGATGCAAGCAAAAATAATAAAAAATTGATACCAACCACCCATGCCAGTAGCTTGATGGCTGGGTCATGATGACCTTTCTACTCAGGGAGAGTGCTCCAAATGACTTCCTGTGGTGAACCCAAGGAATCTCAGTCCTGCACTAACCAAATAAGCAGCTACAGGAGTTGCTCTGCAGTGATATGCTCATACACAAGTAGGGTAGTAAATGTCAATCAACATGTATTTTTTTTAATTAAAAAGAAAAAAAATAATTCTATACAGAATTACCCTAGTAACAGGAGACTGTTAATCAATATTGTGACATTTGGGATCAGTGTTATACAAGATTAATACATCTTATATATTTAAATGGAGAACTATTCTGTGTAGACTGCTGGTAAATAGTCTGAGAGCTCATTGGCCGAAGGTCTCTGAGCCAAAGCGGCTGATTCCAAGTTGAACATCCGCTGATTACACAGTGTTATGATGAAATCTGATTGCATTTTTTTCTTCATTAAATATGATATTGATTCAGAATTCACATATATCTAACATGGCTTCATTCCGTTTCATGTTTGCACTGGAATTATTTCCTTCCAGACATTTCGTTGGTTTATCAGCTTTAAGTGGAACAGACAAAGGAGCTAAACAGACTGTAATTTAAACGATCTTAGCCTACAAGCTGCTCGTCCCACTTTCAATTCTTATTAACGACTTCCATCTTATTTTTGAAGACTGCATGAGAAAAAGAATCTCCAACAGGTTTTTACATAATAATGTCTAAATTTTAAACTGCATCTGCCAAATGAGAGGTTTCTGTTAGAAGACAGACATATTATTATGATGTGTTTCATTTCTTAAAATAGCAAGACTATGAGAAGCAAAATTTTAATGCTGTGTAGAGATGAGCGAATTTCTTGAAATTCGTTTCATGTCTAATTCGACAAATTTTTTCGAATGTTTGACTTAGACCTGAATCAGACTCTATAAGAATCATATATATTCCAATTGTCCTGAAAATTGCTATATACCACTCTCGAGAAACCTAGGACTCTTTTTTTTTTTTTCCCCTCAAAATATTCTCAGGCGTCATCTTACATCTGCTCACATCAGGCTTAGCTGTCTTTAACTTTTTTTTTAAAACACTAATTTTAACATATTTCCTTCCAAAGGAACTTGCTCCACCAGGACTCATTTTGGTCCTCCAGGTGGCATGACTTCCTCCCCCTGGATCTCACAGTGCGCAGCATAACGGTTACACTTATCATACTATCCGGTGAGGGCTGGTCTTCTTTCAGACATTATTTAGATATCATGTTTGGCAATTTACTTTGATTAGTCTAGATTGATATACAGTTAGGCCCATATATATTTGGACACTGACACAAATTTTGTTTTTATTACCTGTTTAGGTCTCCACAGCTAATAACTACAGATCCCTTGACAAAGGCCAGACATATGGCCGAAACGTTGGGACACGCTATACAACTGTAATTTGCTCCTATCCGGATGTATTGATTATATATATGAATATATGAAATATGAAATGATGTAGAACATCAACTAATAATTAAATTGCATCGAATTAACTCTGGTGTGCCACGAATTTCTTCATTTACTACGTGACGATCCCTCGTCCTCTGTGGGCACCCATTACCCAATAGGGTGTGCGGATCTCATTACCTCCTATAGTTATATAATGGACATGGACATAAAGTCCAGACGTTTAGCTTTCATTTGAGGGTATCCACATTAAAATTGGATGAAGGGTGGGGGCGGAGCTAGCGCCGAAACAGAGCGGACATGTGAAGCGCTGCTCTCCTGCAGATATACCCCAAAAGCCTGGATTTACTGCTTCACTGATAGCCAGAATGGTCAAGATAGGTGACCAAAAGCCTTCTGCACAAGCAGGTCAAGCTCGTTCCGCCAGTCAACCTGGCGATATGGATCGGTTTATCAGAAAAGCAGCGGCTGCTGCTGTGAATAGAGAGCATAAGATGGCGCCCGGCACTCCTAGGAGCGGCAACAGCAGAGCAGCCAGAGAGGCGGCCGAATCTGATGGGGTAAGAGATGATTCTCCTGACCCCGATAGCCTCCCCATATCCCGCTCCTATCTTAAAGAAGCCTTACTAGACGCCCTGGGCCCCATCAGCCTGGATTTAGCCTCCATTAAGGAGGACGTCCGCCACATAGGCAGAAGAGTGGAGGGCCTAGAAGAAAATCAGGCTGTCATCATCAGTCACCAATCGGAGGCAGCAAATAGCCTCATGATATGCCAGAACCACCTTAACTCCCTATATGCAGCCGTTGAGGATCAGGAAAACAGAGGGACGAGGAACAACCTGCGATTTCGTGGGATCCCTGAGTCTGTGTCCCCAGTAGATGTGCCACACACAGTCATCCAAATTTGCCTGCAAATCCTGGGCCCAGACTCGGTCCATGAAGTGATCATAGAGAGAGCCCACAGAGCCCTGCGTCCCAAGCCACAAGCCTCTGAGCCTCCCCGAGACGTAATTTGCAAATTTTTGCACTTTCCTGTCAAGGAGGCCATCTTATCCGGAGCCAGGCAAGCCGAACCTCTGAGGTGGGAAAACAACCATATATCAGTCTTTCAAGACCTATCACAGTCTACCTTGAAGAAGCGTCGTTCCCTGAATGGCTCCGTCAACATAACACCATATACAGATGGACCTTTCCATTTGGTCTGTCTTTTGCATATGAAGGACGACGGGTCAACATCTCCTCCTATGGGGACTTAGAAAAGGTCTATGCCCATTTGAAAATTCCTCCTCTGGAAATAGAAAATTGGGAGATGGTCCAGAGCCTCCCACCTTTAACCTCACTACCTGCGATATCTTCCTGGGAGACCTTGCGCACCCCAAGATCGCATAAGACCAAGAAGAACTATCCTGCTTCTACCCCTAAGAGACTCTCTCTGCCAGATAAATGATTACCTGCCCTCCCCCCTATTATCTAGCTATCCAGTAGTATTGGCCCTCTAAGGGTATTATCTACATAATTACATGACGTTTAGTCTAATTCCCCCCCTGACGTCAATGTCACTGTTAAAATTACTGTATTTTGCTCTATTATGCGTTAACAGTAATCTCAGGTTTGGGCTTGATCTCAAGCTTATGTTGTGTTTTTTGTTATTTGTTCTCAATTTTTTATTTTCTGACAGGTACTACTTCTCTAACCACAGGATAGCCCGGTGCTGCCTTGTAGACGCAAGATTTCAGAATGCTGCTGCATACTCATGGTCTTCTTTCCTCTTCAAACAGGTCTTTTTTGTTTTATTTGCTGGTCCTTGGCCCCTCGCCTTGACAGGCAGCACCCTTATTGGGGGAACCAGGTTGGCGTCCTTTAATCTCTCCCTTACCTCGCTTTATAAATGATGATGTCGGACGTCCACCTGATTTCCTACAATGTCAAGGGACTGAGATCCCCCTCTAAGAGATGTAGAATATTCTCACTATTGAAAAAAGCTAATGGCTCTATTATTTTCCTCCAGGAGACCCATTTTAAACAAGGCCACTATCCCAATCTCTCCTATGCCAAATATCCCACTTGGTTCCATTGTGGGGCTAGTGGTGCTGCCTCGAGGGGTGTGAGCATAGGATTCCGTAAAAACTTTCCTTTCACCCTCCTTTCACAAATTTTGGACCCAGAAGGTAGATACCTTATCCTGAAGGGCACAATTGGGCAGCAAACCGTCACTCTGGTGAATGTCTACGCCCCAAACTCAGGTCAGGTGGAGTGGCTTCTCTCCCTCCTTAACCTAATAGAGGATCATGTAGAAGGCTCTTTAATCTTGGGAGGGGATTTTAACCTTACCCTAAATCCACTTCTGGATTCCTCTTCAAAAAAGTCCTCAATTTCTCATAAAAGCCTTAGATCCCTCCAAGTCAAAATATTTAATTTGGGCCTGGTAGACGTCTGGAGGTGTTTACACCCAGACGAATTAGACTTCTGCTTTTACTCGGCAGCAAATGACACCTACACCAGGATTGATTATATCTTCCTACCTAAAGAAAAACTGCAATTATGCAAGCTAGCTAAGATTGGTGACATTACATTATCTGACCATGCCCCAATCTCATGTGAACTGCATCTTTTATCCTCCCCTCCTAGATCCCCAGTCTGGCGATTTAATGAATCGCTACTTAGCAATACCTCTCATAAAAACCAGATAGCCTCCCACCTTGAAGAGTACTTCTCTATTAATAACACCCCAGATATATCCCCCCAAACGTTATGGGATGCCCACAAGCCCTATATCAGGGGCAAACTCATAAGCCTCTGCTCATTCCTCAAAAAAGAAGCAGAGAAAAAATGGAATCTCCTTCTGTCTCAGATCCACACTATTGAGAAGAAACACAAACAATCTCACCTTGCCTTGCACCTATCGGAACTCCTTTCTCTAAGGACTGAACTTAAGAACCTCCTGAATGAACGCTCTGCTAAATACTTCTTATCTTCCCAGCAGAAGTTTTATGCTCATGGCGATAAAGCTTCTAAGTACATGATGAGGAGGATTAAACAGAGGAGAGAGTCCCGATTTGTCCAATGCATTAAAACCCCCCAGGGCTCGTCCTTGTTTAAATCTGAGGAAATCGCGGACCAATTTAAACTCTTTTATGAGTCACTATATAATCTCCCCTCCCAGGAGCTAAAATACTCCCCTGAGGAGAAAATACCCCGTATCAACCACTTTTTGGAATCCCTCACTCTCCCAACCCTAACCCCCTCCCAGAAAGAGTCTCTCACTAGCCCCTTCTCGACCCAGGAATTAGAATCAGCCATAAAATCTACCCCCAATGGGAAATGCCCAGGTCCGGATGGCCTCCCGATTCCATACTATTCCGCTTTTCAGAGCATTCTGACCCCCTTCCTTCTCCCAATCTACAATTCCTCTCTGGAGGGTAAGCCAGTATCCTCCGACATAACCCTAAGGACGGGAAGGACCCCTCCTCCTGTTCCAACTATCATCCCATTTCTCTACTTAATGTGGATTTAAAGCTTTTAGCCAAAATGCTCGCCTTTCGTTTGAACAACTACCTTCCCTTACTGATCCATCCGGACCAGGTTGGTTTTGTTAAGGGCCGAGAGGGCAAGGACAATACTGCCAAGGTCCTGAGTTCCCTTTTCTACGCCTCTTACAGATCCTCACCCTTAATCTTGATCGGCACGGACGCCGAGAAGGCTTTTGACAGGGTGGACTGGTCATATATCCGTCTCACTCTGCAAGAATTTCAATTCCCAGACTCTTTTGTCAACTCAGTCTTCTCGATGTATACCCACTCCTCGGCGTCCGTGTCGGTCAATGGAATCCTCTCATCTAACTTCCCAATTAGCAATGGGACTAGACAGGGATGCCCTCTTTCCCCTCTTATCTTTGTCCTTATTATGGAAACACTTCTGCAGGCTTTGAGGCAGGAGAGAGACATCCGAGGCCTCCATGTAGGGGGACTGGAGTTTAAGTTGGCTGCCTTCGCGGATGACCTCTTGATTATCACTACTAACCCCTTGAAATCCATGCCCATAATTCTCTCGCTTTTGAGCAGATTTGGGTCCATATCCAACTTTAAAGTTAACCCCACTAAATCCCAGGTGATACACATGGGTCTGCCCCGCGCGACTCTCTCCTCCCTCAAAGCTTCCACCCCCTTTAACTGGAATACCCAGCAATTAACATACTTGGGTGTTAAACTTACCCCCTTTTTAACCGACCTTTATGCCTTAAATTTTAAACCCTTATTATCATCCATTACTGCCCAATTAGACTCACTTGACTTCCCCTTCCTATCTTGGTTTGGGAGAAAAAACCTTCTAATGTCCCTCATTATGCCACGGCTTACATACCTAATGCAGACTCTCCCTATAGAATTACCCAGGTCATTCTTTACTCTCCTGAACAAACTAATACGTAAGTTTATTTGGCAAGGCAAGGCTCCCCATATCTCCTTATCTACCCTTTCCAAACCAAAAAAAGCTGGAGGAATAGGGGTGCCTGACCCTGAAATATACATGAGATCTATTCTCCTCTGTAGGATTATAGATTGGATTAGATCCCCCCCCTCCAAAACATGGGTTACACTGGAAAACTCATACCTAACCACTCGTTTAAGGGCCCTTTTATTATCAGGAAAACCTCTCCCTGGTCTGCGCTCTATTCCTAATACTGTGATTAGGAATACTTTGAAAACCTGGAACTGGTTTATAGCTAATAAAAGCTCCATGTCCGTCCCCTCCCCCTTACTACTTATTAAAGACATAATCTCCCTTGCTCCGAAAGAACTTAGAGATAGCTTTCCCCCCTCCCTGCACACCTCTGACTCCCCTATAGAGACACTGGTAGACACAGAGGGGACCTTGCTACCTGACCAAAAGTTATGTGACCTCCTAAAAATAAAGCTCAGCAACACCATCACACTGAGCTTTTTGAAAGCAGAAACTCTCTCTTTACTCAAAAGCACTCCGACCCATACTGAACTCTCCTGGTTTGAAAAACTCTTAAATACTAAGCTATACCCTCCCAAGACTATCTCCACAATATATAGGAATCTAAAAAACCCAGTTTCTGATCCCAAGCCAGCTATAGTAGGCCTATGGGAGAGAGATCTACAACGCTCCCTATCAGAAGCTGAAATGTCCTCCATGCTGATCTCCCCACATAAAATCTCTAGATGTACCCGAGCCCAAGAAAATAGCTATAAGATTTTATCACGCTGGTATAAAACCCCAGACAAAACCTGCCTATACAGCAGGGACTCTTCAGATCTCTGTTGGAGATGTCAATCAGAGAGGGGTTCTTATTTCCACATGTTGTGGTCTTGTGGTGTAGTCAGGGGATGGTGGGAAGAGATACTGAGGACCATCAACAAAATATGCCAGACTAATATTTCCTGTACCCCGGAAATAACCCTTCTCTCTCTGGGAGTCCAGAAAATCCCTAAATATAAAGCCTCTCTCTTCTTACTTATGTTAAGCGCAGCTAGACTACTTCTCCCAAAACTATGGCTTACACAAGATACTCCCAGCCACGAGAGTTGGTTTGCTAAGATAGACCAAATATATAGAATGGAGGAAATCTCCCATTGGGAACTGAGAACAAGACCTGTTTTTCTAAAAATCTGGAACCCGTGGAAGGAATTCAGACATTTCTCATAATGTTTTTCAAATGAGTATATGATATATCTTACCATGGAATTGCCTCCCCTTACCTCCCCTTGTCCCCCTGTCTATTCTTCTTACCTCCCCTTTCACCCCCCCCTCCTCTTGATCACTATGTCGACCGACTTATACGTACTGTGCTGTTTCTTCAATATCTGACCCACCAGTACTATTGTAGTAGTATACAGATGACAACGTCTCTACTTCACTGAATTCTCTTAAAACCGTTTTGTATATGAGATATATGTACCTGTATTGTTACATGTTATATGTTCTTTCTACATGTATGTTTTTTATGAAAATAAAAATTATTAATACGAAAAAAAAAAAAAAAAAAAAAAAATTGGATGAAGGGTTTAGGAGTTTCAGCTCTTTTACATGTGGCACCCTGCTTTTAAGGGGACCAAAGGTAATCGGACAATTGACTCAAAGGCTGTTTCATGGGCAGGTGTGGATAATTCCTTCATTATTTTATTCTCAATTAAGCACATACAAGGCCTAGAGTTGATTTGAGGTGTGGTGTTTGCATTTTGAAGATTTTGCTGAGAAGTAAAATGCGGTCAAAGGAACTCTTCATGCAGGTGAAACAAGCCATCCTTCATCTGCGAAAACAGAAAAAAAAATCAGAGAAATAGCTACACTATTATGAGTGGCAAAATCTACAGTTTGGTACATCCTGAGAAAGAAAGCACTGGGGACCTCAACAATGCAAAAAGACCTGGACGCCGATGGAAGACAATAGTAGTGGGTGATCGCAGAATAATTACCATGGTGAAGAGAAACCCCTTCACAACAGCCAACCAAGTGAACAACACTCTCCAGGATATAGGCGTATCAATATATACCATAAAGAAAAGACTGCAAGAAAGTAAATACAGAGGGTTCACTGCACGGTTCAAGCCACTCATAAGCCTCAAGAATAAAAAAGGCTATATTGGACTTTGCTAAAAAAAAAACATCTTGGGGGCTGAGCTAGCGCCGGATCTGAATGGCCGCATCTTGCTGAGCTCCGTACACAGACCTGCTGGGATTGCAGCTAATGCAAGCTAAAGAGACCCCAAATCATGGTCAAAATTGGAGGACAAAGACCCCTCAAACAAGGCACTATCCCTAAAGCTCCGAACCCAAATTTGGGGATGGCTAAATACCTTAAAAAGCAAGCCTCAGGTCCAGGGACTAAAGAATCCAAGATGGCGCCGCCGAATAAACGCGCCCCTGATGGCGGAGAGGAAGGTCAGTCTGAGGTAGAAAGCGATACAGGAGACGTGGGATCCCCTCAAGCATTACCTGTGTCCAGGAGATTTATAAAACAAGCATTGGCTGAAGCCTTACTTCCCCTGAAACAGGAGTTATCTGTACTGACACAGGAGATTCAGCATATAGGCCACAGAGTTGAAACGCTGGAAACCTCACAAGCAACTATGCTTGATCACAGCGCAGCGATGGCCCAATCCCTCTCCATTTGTCAATTGCACATCAGCACCCTTTATACTAACCTGGAAGATCAGGAAAATCGCGGGCGTAGGAATAATTTACGGTTTAGAGGGATACCGGAATCTGTGACAAATGAAGAAATCGTACCTGCGATCAAAACCATCGCATCCTCACTCCTAGATGGCAAATATTCCTCAAGTCTCATAATGGAAAGAGCGCATAGAGCTCTTAGACCTAAACCTAAGAGTAATGAGCCTCCCAGAGACATCATATGTCGCTTCTTAAACTTCGCAGATAAAGAAAAAATCTTCTCTGCCGCAAGACTGGCAAATAATATCACTTTCAGCAACATCTCTATATCGATTTACCAGGACCTAGCCCCTGTTACCCTCCAAAAGAGGAAAATTCTTAAACCTCTTACTGACCTCCTCCGTGAAAAACAGATCCCATACAGATGCACTTTTCCCTTTGGCCTGTCATTTAGCTATTCTGGGAAATTCATCAGGATCTCTACTTATGATGATCTCCAGGAACTTTTTTCATCTACAGACATCCCACCCTTGGATATTGCCTGCTGGGACACTGTTTCAGACATCACTTCTCTTCCGGACCTTCCGAAGACAGCACCCTGGGAGAAAGCAGGCACTCCTAAACAACAAAGGGCAAAAAGAAGAAACAGCCTCCTGACACCCAAGAGAATTGCATGGTCCACCTCATAAAATCTGAAGGACAGTTCTTGTGTGTAACCTATTGATACTTCTGTCCAAAATCTCTCTCTCTCTCTTTCTTCTTCATCTTTTCCTTTTCCTTTCCCTTTTCCTTTCTCCTCCCAACTCCCCCCCAACCACCTCTCCCCCCCCTTCCCCCCTCCCATCTCCCGTAACATCTTAATGGTCTCTACATTAAACCTTCTGACATCCCATAGCAGGTTGTTACACATGGGGTAATAACCTCTCTCCCCCCCTTCCTATTTCCTGCTAGCTAAATACTCCTTACAACTTACATTAATGTTGGTTGCTCCAACGCGACCTTGTTTTAGTTATTGTTTTGTGTTAAAATTTTATTTAACTCTGTTATTTTACAGTCAAAGAGTGCTGATGTACTTTCCAGGTGATCTTAAAAATGTGACGTGTTGGGTCCTGACTCCCCTTGAGGCTGCCAATCATTTTCACCTCCCCTTATCTGTTATTAAAAAACATGGCGATTTTTATTCCCCCCTCCTCCCCCCATTTAATCCCTCATGACAGATTTTAAACTCTCATCCTTCAATGTGAAAGGATTAAGATCGCCTTCTAAAAGATCCCAAATCCTCTCCCTCTTATGGAAGGAGAAATGCTCAATTATCTTTCTCCAAGAAACCCATTATAAACAGGGGGAATACCCAGATCTCTCCTATTCTAGATTCCCTGAATGGTATCACAGTGGTTCTGATGGAGCGGCCTCCAGGGGAGTCAGTATTGGCTTAAAAAAACCCTTCCCATTCCAATATTTTTCCCACATCGCGGATACAGAGGGAAGATATCTTATCTTAAAGGGACTTATTGGCCATAAAATGTTTACTCTGGTGAATATTTATGCTCCTAACTATGATCAAGTCCCCTGGCTTCTAGAAGTTCTTTCTATTATAGAAAACGTCAGGGAGGGAACAGTTATCATGGCAGGAGATCTAAACATAGCCTTACACCCTGCCACAGACACTTCGTCTAAGAAGTCCTCTATTTCGGGCAAACTCTTGAAAAAAATAAAAAGTAAATTACATATCATGGGATTAATTGATGTATGGAGATGTATGAACCCTTCAGTTATTGATTACACTTTCTATTCTGCTCCATCTCATTCCTATAGCAGGATTGACTATATCTTCGTACCAAAAGACTTCCTGCATCAATCCTCAGACCCTCAAATTGGAAACATCACCATTTCAGACCACTCTCCAGTTTTCTGTTCCTTCCACCTACAACCTGGTTCTGGTAAGCCCTCCAGTTGGTGACTAAATGAGTCCATATTGAGTGACACTGGACATGTAACTCACTTCACCTCTCTCCTGGAACAGTACTTTGGGACCAATGACTCCCCTGAAGTTTCCCCACAAATATTATGGGATGCCCACAAAGTTTTTATTCGTGGGCACTTCATAAGCAAATGCTCCCATCTAAAGAAATTAGCAGACAAATACTTTTCCTCCCTCTTAGACCGCATACACACCCTAGAGAGCCTACATAAACAGTCACTAGACCCTCAACAACTTTCTGAGCTACTGACTCTTAGATCCGAACTCAAAAATTTATTAAATAAAAAATCTGCCAAATACTACCTCTCCTCCCAACAAAAATTTTATGCCCATGGCAACAAAGCCTCAAGATTTATGATGAACCGTATAAAAAAGAGAAAAAACGCCAGATATGTGACCTCTACTAAATCTACCCAAGGACACCAACTCTATTCACCGGAGTCTATTGCTGAACAATTCCGTCTTTTTTATAAAGACCTTTATAATCTACCCCCCCCCTCTGATCCCCAATCTAACACTGGGTCACATCTTCATCCCAACTCTTTTTTAGATACCCTTAAACTACCATCCCTGACCCCATCCCAGAGAGAAGACATCTCAAGACCTTTTGATCTAGCAGAACTCACCAAGGCCCTAAAAGCCTCTCCAAAAAAATAAATGACCCGGCCCTGACGGTCTCCCGACTGGCTACTACTTAACCTTCCAGAACACATTAGCTCCTTATCTCCTCCGAGTCTGTAACCAAACCCTGTTAAACTCTCCCCTTTCTTCAGACATGACGAGAGCTGTTATCACGATCATTCCTAAAGATGGAAAAGACCACACTATATGTGCTAATTATCGCCTAATCTCCCTTCTAAACATAGATTTGAAGCTTCTTGCAAAAATGCTTGCAACTAGAATACAACCCATTATACAATTAGGCCCATATATATTTGGACACTGACACAAATTTTGTTTTTATTACCTGTTTAGGTCTCCACAGCTAATAACTACAGATCCCTTGACAAAGGCCAGACATATGGCCGAAACGTTGGGACACGCTATACAACTGTAATTTGCTCCTATCCGGATGTATTGATTATATATATGAATATATGAAATATGAAATGATGTAGAACATCAACTAATAATTAAATTGCATCGAATTAACTCTGGTGTGCCACGAATTTCTTCATTTACTACGTGACGATCCCTCGTCCTCTGTGGGCACCCATTACCCAATAGGGTGTGCGGATCTCATTACCTCCTATAGTTATATAATGGACATGGACATAAAGTCCAGACGTTTAGCTTTCATTTGAGGGTATCCACATTAAAATTGGATGAAGGGTGGGGGCGGAGCTAGCGCCGAAACAGAGCGGACATGTGAAGCGCTGCTCTCCTGCAGATATACCCCAAAAGCCTGGATTTACTGCTTCACTGATAGCCAGAATGGTCAAGATAGGTGACCAAAAGCCTTCTGCACAAGCAGGTCAAGCTCGTTCCGCCAGTCAACCTGGCGATATGGATCGGTTTATCAGAAAAGCAGCGGCTGCTGCTGTGAATAGAGAGCATAAGATGGCGCCCGGCACTCCTAGGAGCGGCAACAGCAGAGCAGCCAGAGAGGCGGCCGAATCTGATGGGGTAAGAGATGATTCTCCTGACCCCGATAGCCTCCCCATATCCCGCTCCTATCTTAAAGAAGCCTTACTAGACGCCCTGGGCCCCATCAGCCTGGATTTAGCCTCCATTAAGGAGGACGTCCGCCACATAGGCAGAAGAGTGGAGGGCCTAGAAGAAAATCAGGCTGTCATCATCAGTCACCAATCGGAGGCAGCAAATAGCCTCATGATATGCCAGAACCACCTTAACTCCCTATATGCAGCCGTTGAGGATCAGGAAAACAGAGGGACGAGGAACAACCTGCGATTTCGTGGGATCCCTGAGTCTGTGTCCCCAGTAGATGTGCCACACACAGTCATCCAAATTTGCCTGCAAATCCTGGGCCCAGACTCGGTCCATGAAGTGATCATAGAGAGAGCCCACAGAGCCCTGCGTCCCAAGCCACAAGCCTCTGAGCCTCCCCGAGACGTAATTTGCAAATTTTTGCACTTTCCTGTCAAGGAGGCCATCTTATCCGGAGCCAGGCAAGCCGAACCTCTGAGGTGGGAAAACAACCATATATCAGTCTTTCAAGACCTATCACAGTCTACCTTGAAGAAGCGTCGTTCCCTGAATGGCTCCGTCAACATAACACCATATACAGATGGACCTTTCCATTTGGTCTGTCTTTTGCATATGAAGGACGACGGGTCAACATCTCCTCCTATGGGGACTTAGAAAAGGTCTATGCCCATTTGAAAATTCCTCCTCTGGAAATAGAAAATTGGGAGATGGTCCAGAGCCTCCCACCTTTAACCTCACTACCTGCGATATCTTCCTGGGAGACCTTGCGCACCCCAAGATCGCATAAGACCAAGAAGAACTATCCTGCTTCTACCCCTAAGAGACTCTCTCTGCCAGATAAATGATTACCTGCCCTCCCCCCTATTATCTAGCTATCCAGTAGTATTGGCCCTCTAAGGGTATTATCTACATAATTACATGACGTTTAGTCTAATTCCCCCCCTGACGTCAATGTCACTGTTAAAATTACTGTATTTTGCTCTATTATGCGTTAACAGTAATCTCAGGTTTGGGCTTGATCTCAAGCTTATGTTGTGTTTTTTGTTATTTGTTCTCAATTTTTTATTTTCTGACAGGTACTACTTCTCTAACCACAGGATAGCCCGGTGCTGCCTTGTAGACGCAAGATTTCAGAATGCTGCTGCATACTCATGGTCTTCTTTCCTCTTCAAACAGGTCTTTTTTGTTTTATTTGCTGGTCCTTGGCCCCTCGCCTTGACAGGCAGCACCCTTATTGGGGGAACCAGGTTGGCGTCCTTTAATCTCTCCCTTACATCGCTTTATAAATGATGATGTCGGACGTCCACCTGATTTCCTACAATGTCAAGGGACTGAGATCCCCCTCTAAGAGATGTAGAATATTCTCACTATTGAAAAAAGCTAATGGCTCTATTATTTTCCTCCAGGAGACCCATTTTAAACAAGGCCACTATCCCAATCTCTCCTATGCCAAATATCCCACTTGGTTCCATTGTGGGGCTAGTGGTGCTGCCTCGAGGGGTGTGAGCATAGGATTCCGTAAAAACTTTCCTTTCACCCTCCTTTCACAAATTTTGGACCCAGAAGGTAGATACCTTATCCTGAAGGGCACAATTGGGCAGCAAACCGTCACTCTGGTGAATGTCTACGCCCCAAACTCAGGTCAGGTGGAGTGGCTTCTCTCCCTCCTTAACCTAATAGAGGATCATGTAGAAGGCTCTTTAATCTTGGGAGGGGATTTTAACCTTACCCTAAATCCACTTCTGGATTCCTCTTCAAAAAAGTCCTCAATTTCTCATAAAAGCCTTAGATCCCTCCAAGTCAAAATATTTAATTTGGGCCTGGTAGACGTCTGGAGGTGTTTACACCCAGACGAATTAGACTTCTGCTTTTACTCGGCAGCAAATGACACCTACACCAGGATTGATTATATCTTCCTACCTAAAGAAAAACTGCAATTATGCAAGCTAGCTAAGATTGGTGACATTACATTATCTGACCATGCTCCAATCTCATGTGAACTGCATCTTTTATCCTCCCCTCCTAGATCCCTAGTCTGGCGATTTAATGAATCGCTACTTAGCAATACCTCTCATAAAAACCAGATAGCCTCACACCTTGAAGAGTACTTCTCTATTAATAACACCCCAGATATATCCCCCCAAACGTTATGGGATGCCCACAAGCCCTATATCAGGGGCAAACTCATAAGCCTCTGCTCATTCCTCAAAAAAGAAGCAGAGAAAAAATGGAATCTCCTTCTGTCTCAGATCCACACTATTGAGAAGAAACACAAACAATCTCACCTTGCCTTGCACCTATCGGAACTCCTTTCTCTAAGGACTGAACTTAAGAACCTCCTGAATGAACGCTCTGCTAAATACTTCTTATCTTCCCAGCAGAAGTTTTATGCTCATGGCGATAAAGCTTCTAAGTACATGATGAGGAGGATTAAACAGAGGAGAGAGTCCCGATTTGTCCAATGCATTAAAACCCCCCAGGGCTCGTCCTTGTTTAAATCTGAGGAAATCGCGGACCAATTTAAACTCTTTTATGAGTCACTATATAATCTCCCCTCCCAGGAGCTAAAATACTCCCCTGAGGAGAAAATACCCCGTATCAACCACTTTTTGGAATCCCTCACTCTCCCAACCCTAACCCCCTCCCAGAAAGAGTCTCTCACTAGCCCCTTCTCGACCCAGGAATTAGAATCAGCCATAAAATCTACCCCCAATGGGAAATGCCCAGGTCCGGATGGCCTCCCGATTCCATACTATTCCGCTTTTCAGAGCATTCTGACCCCCTTCCTTCTCCCAATCTACAATTCCTCTCTGGAGGGTAAGCCAGTATCCTCCGACATAACCCTAAGGACGGGAAGGACCCCTCCTCCTGTTCCAACTATCATCCCATTTCTCTACTTAATGTGGATTTAAAGCTTTTAGCCAAAATGCTCGCCTTTCGTTTGAACAACTACCTTCCCTTACTGATCCATCCGGACCAGGTTGGTTTTGTTAAGGGCCGAGAGGGCAAGGACAATACTGCCAAGGTCCTGAGTTCCCTTTTCTACGCCTCTTACAGATCCTCACCCTTAATCTTGATCGGCACGGACGCCGAGAAGGCTTTTGACAGGGTGGACTTTTCATATATCCGTCTCACTCTGCAAAAATTTCAATTCCCAGACTCTTTTGTCAACTCAGTCTTCTCGATGTATACCCACTCCTCGGCGTCCGTGTCGGTCAATGGAATCCTCTCATCTAACTTCCCAATTAGCAATGGGACTAGACAGGGATGCCCTCTTTCCCCTCTTATCTTTGTCCTTATTATGGAAACACTTCTGCAGGCTTTGAGGCAGGAGAGAGACATCCGAGGCCTCCATGTAGGGGGACTGGAGTTTAAGTTGGCTGCCTTCGCGGATGACCTCTTGATTATCACTACTAACCCCTTGAAATCCATGCCCATAATTCTCTCGCTTTTGAGCAGATTTGGGTCCATATCCAACTTTAAAGTTAACCCCACTAAATCCCAGGTGATACACATGGGTCTGCCCCGCGCGACTCTCTCCTCCCTCAAAGCTTCCACCCCCTTTAACTGGAATACCCAGCAATTAACATACTTGGGTGTTAAACTTACCCCCTTTTTAACCGACCTTTATGCCTTAAATTTTAAACCCTTATTATCATCCATTACTGCCCAATTAGACTCACTTGACTTCCCCTTCCTATCTTGGTTTGGGAGAAAAAAACTTCTAATGTCCCTCATTATGCCACGGCTTACATACCTAATGCAGACTCTCCCTATAGAATTACCCAGGTCATTCTTTACTCTCCTGAACAAACTAATACGTAAGTTTATTTGGCAAGGCAAGGCTCCCCATATCTCCTTATCTACCCTTTCCAAACCAAAAAAAGCTGGAGGAATAGGGTTGCCTGACCCTGAAATATACATGAGATCTATTCTCCTCTGTAGGATTATAGATTGGATTAGATCCCCCCCCTCCAAAACATGGGTTACACTGGAAAACTCATACCTAACCACTCGTTTAAGGGCCCTTTTATTATCAGGAAAACCTCTCCCTGGTCTGCGCTCTATTCCTAATACTGTGATTAGGAATACTTTGAAAACCTGGAACTGGTTTATAGCTAATAAAAGCTCCATGTCCGTCCCCTCCCCCTTACTACTTATTAAAGACATAATCTCCCTTGCTCCGAAAGAACTTAGAGATAGCTTTCCCCCCTCCCTGCACACCTCTGACTCCCCTATAGAGACACTGGTAGACACAGAGGGGACCTTGCTACCTGACCAAAAGTTATGTGACCTCCTAAAAATAAAGCTCAGCAACACCATCACACTGAGCTTTTTGAAAGCAGAAACTCTCTCTTTACTCAAAAGCACTCCGACCCATACTGAACTCTCCTGGTTTGAAAAACTCTTAAATACTAAGCTATACCCTCCCAAGACTATCTCCACAATATATAGGAATCTAAAAAACCCAGTTTCTGATCCCAAGCCAGCTATAGTAGGCCTATGGGAGAGAGATCTACAACGCTCCCTATCAGAAGCTGAAATGTCCTCCATGCTGATCTCCCCACATAAAATCTCTAGATGTACCCGAGCCCAAGAAAATAGCTATAAGATTTTATCACGCTGGTATAAAACCCCAGACAAAACCTGCCTATACAGCAGGGACTCTTCAGATCTCTGTTGGAGATGTCAATCAGAGAGGGGTTCTTATTTCCACATGTTGTGGTCTTGTGGTGTAGTCAGGGGATGGTGGGAAGAGATACTGAGGACCATCAACAAAATATGCCAGACTAATATTTCCTGTACCCCGGAAATAACCCTTCTCTCTCTGGGAGTCCAGAAAATCCCTAAATATAAAGCCTCTCTCTTCTTACTTATGTTAAGCGCAGCTAGACTACTTCTCCCAAAACTATGGCTTACACAAGATACTCCCAGCCACGAGAGTTGGTTTGCTAAGATAGACCAAATATATAGAATGGAGGAAATCTCCCATTGGGAACTGAGAACAAGACCTGTTTTTCTAAAAATCTGGAACCCGTGGAAGGAATTCAGACATTTCTCATAATGTTTTTCAAATGAGTATATGATATATCTTACCATGGAATTGCCTCCCCTTACCTCCCCTTGTCCCCCTGTCTATTCTTCTTACCTCCCCTTTCACCCCCCCCTCCTCTTGATCACTATGTCGACCGACTTATACGTACTGTGCTGTTTCTTCAATATCTGACCCACCAGTACTATTGTAGTAGTATACAGATGACAACGTCTCTACTTCACTGAATTCTCTTAAAACCATTTTGTATATGAGATATATGTACCTGTATTGTTACATGTTATATGTTCTTTCTACATGTATGTTTTTTATGAAAATAAAAATTATTAATACGAAAAATAAAAAAAAAATAAAAAAATTGGATGAAGGGTTTAGGAGTTTCAGCTCTTTTACATGTGGCACCCTGCTTTTAAGGGGACCAAAGGTAATCGGACAATTGACTCAAAGGCTGTTTCATGGGCAGGTGTGGATAATTCCTTCATTATTTCATTCTCAATTAAGCACATACAAGGCCTAGAGTTGATTTGAGGTGTGGTGTTTGCATTTTGAAGATTTTGCTGAGAAGTAAAATGCGGTCAAAGGAACTCTTCATGCAGGTGAAACAAGCCATCCTTCATCTGCGAAAACAGAAAAAAAAATCAGAGAAATAGCTACACTATTATGAGTGGCAAAATCTACAGTTTGGTACATCCTGAGAAAGAAAGCACTGGGGACCTCAACAATGCAAAAAGACCTGGACGCCGATGGAAGACAATAGTAGTGGGTGATCGCAGAATAATTACCATGGTGAAGAGAAACCCCTTCACAACAGCCAACCAAGTGAACAACACTCTCCAGGATATAGGCGTATCAATATATACCATAAAGAAAAGACTGCAAGAAAGTAAATACAGAGGGTTCACTGCACGGTTCAAGCCACTCATAAGCCTCAAGAATAAAAAAGGCTATATTGGACTTTGCTAAAAAAAAAACATCTTGGGGGCTGAGCTAGCGCCGGATCTGAATGGCCGCATCTTGCTGAGCTCCGTACACAGACCTGCTGGGATTGCAGCTAATGCAAGCTAAAGAGACCCCAAATCATGGTCAAAATTGGAGGACAAAGACCCCTCAAACAAGGCACTATCCCTAAAGCTCCGAACCCAAATTTGGGGATGGCTAAATACCTTAAAAAGCAAGCCTCAGGTCCAGGGACTAAAGAATCCAAGATGGCGCCGCCGAATAAACGCGCCCCTGATGGCGGAGAGGAAGGTCAGTCTGAGGTAGAAAGCGATACAGGAGACGTGGGATCCCCTCAAGCATTACCTGTGTCCAGGAGATTTATAAAACAAGCATTGGCTGAAGCCTTACTTCCCCTGAAACAGGAGTTATCTGTACTGACACAGGAGATTCAGCATATAGGCCACAGAGTTGAAACGCTGGAAACCTCACAAGCAACTATGCTTGATCACAGCGCAGCGATGGCCCAATCCCTCTCCATTTGTCAATTGCACATCAGCACCCTTTATACTAACCTGGAAGATCAGGAAAATCGCGGGCGTAGGAATAATTTACGGTTTAGAGGGATACCGGAATCTGTGACAAATGAAGAAATCGTACCTGCGATCAAAACCATCGCATCCTCACTCCTAGATGGCAAATATTCCTCAAGTCTCATAATGGAAAGAGCGCATAGAGCTCTTAGACCTAAACCTAAGAGTAATGAGCCTCCCAGAGACATCATATGTCGCTTCTTAAACTTCGCAGATAAAGAAAAAATCTTCTCTGCCGCAAGACTGGCAAATAATATCACTTTCAGCAACATCTCTATATCGATTTACCAGGACCTAGCCCCTGTTACCCTCCAAAAGAGGAAAATTCTTAAACCTCTTACTGACCTCCTCCGTGAAAAACAGATCCCATACAGATGCACTTTTCCCTTTGGCCTGTCATTTAGCTATTCTGGGAAATTCATCAGGATCTCTACTTGATGATCTCCAGGAACTTTTTTCATCTACAGACATCCCACCCTTGGATATTGCCTGCTGGGACACTGTTTCAGACATCACTTCTCTTCCGGACCTTCCGAAGACAGCACCCTGGGAGAAAGCAGGCACTCCTAAACAACAAAGGGCAAAAAGAAGAAACAGCCTCCTGACACCCAAGAGAATTGCATGGTCCACCTCATAAAATCTGAAGGACAGTTCATGTGTGTAACCTATTGATACTTCTGTCCAAAATCTCTCTCTCTCTCTTTCTTCTTCATCTTTTCCTTTTCCTTTCCCTTTTCCTTTCTCCTCCCAACTCCCCCCCAACCACCTCTCCCCCCCTTCCCCCCTCCCATCTCCCGTAACATCTTAATGATCTCTACATTAAACCTTCTGACATCCCATAGCAGGTTGTTACACATGGGGTAATAACCTCTCTCCCCCCCTTCCTATTTCCTGCTAGCTAAATACTCCTTACAACTTACATTAATGTTGGTTGCTCCAACGCGACCTTGTTTTAGTTATTGTTTTGTGTTAAAATTTTATTTAACTCTGTTATTTTACAGTCAAAGAGTGCTGATGTACTTTCCAGGTGATCTTAAAAATGTGACGTGTTGGGTCCTGACTCCCCTTGAGGCTGCCAATCATTTTCACCTCCCCTTATCTGTTATTAAAAAACATGGCGATTTTTATTCCCCCCTCCTCCCCCCATTTAATCCCTCATGACAGATTTTAAACTCTCATCCTTCAATGTGAAAGGATTAAGATCGCCTTCTAAAAGATCCCAAATCCTCTCCCTCTTATGGAAGGAGAAATGCTCAATTATCTTTCTCCAAGAAACCCATTATAAACAGGGGGAATACCCAGATCTCTCCTATTCTAGATTCCCTGAATGGTATCACAGTGGTTCTGATGGAGCGGCCTCCAGGGGAGTCAGTATTGGCTTAAAAAAACCCTTCCCATTCCAATATTTTTCCCACATCGCGGATACAGAGGGAAGATATCTTATCTTAAAGGGACTTATTGGCCATAAAATGTTTACTCTGGTGAATATTTATGCTCCTAACTATGATCAAGTCCCCTGGCTTCTAGAAGTTCTTTCTATTATAGAAAACGTCAGGGAGGGAACAGTTATCATGGCAGGAGATCTAAACATAGCCTTACACCCTGCCACAGACACTTCGTCTAAGAAGTCCTCTATTTCGGGCAAACTCTTGAAAAAAATAAAAAGTAAATTACATATCATGGGATTAATTGATGTATGGAGATGTATGAACCCTTCAGTTATTGATTACACTTTCTATTCTGCTCCATCTCATTCCTATAGAAGGATTGACTATATCTTCGTACCAAAAGACTTCCTGCATCAATCCTCAGACCCTCAAATTGGAAACATCACCATTTCAGACCACTCTCCAGTTTTCTGTTCCTTCCACCTACAACCTGGTTCTGGTAAGCCCTCCAGTTGGTGACTAAATGAGTCCATATTGAGTGACACTGGACATGTAACTCACTTCACCTCTCTCCTGGAACAGTACTTTGGGACCAATGACTCCCCTGAAGTTTCCCCACAAATATTATGGGATGCCCACAAAGTTTTTATTTGTGGGCACTTCATAAGCAAATGCTCCCATCTAAAGAAATTAGCAGACAAATACTTTTCCTCCCTCTTAGACCGCATACACACCCTAGAGAGCCTACATAAACAGTCACTAGACCCTCAACAACTTTCTGAGCTACTGACTCTTAGATCCGAACTCAAAAATGTATTAAATAAAAAATCTGCCAAATACTACCTCTCCTCCCAACAAAAATTTTATGCCCATGGCAACAAAGCCTCAAGATTTATGATGAACCGTATAAAAAAAGAGAAAAAACGCCAGATATGTGACCTCTACTAAATCTACCCAAGGACACCAACTCTATTCACCGGAGTCTATTGCTGAACAATTCTGTCTTTTTTATAAAGACCTTTATAATCTACCCCCCCCCTCTGATCCCCAATCTAACACTGGGTCACATCTTCATCCCAACTCTTTTTTAGATACCCTTAAACTACCATCCCTGACCCCATCCCAGAGAGAAGACATCTCAAGACCTTTTGATCTAGCAGAACTCACCAAGGCCCTAAAAGCCTCTCCAAAAAAATAAATGTCCCGGCCCTGACGGTCTCCCGACTGGCTACTACTTAACCTTCCAGAACACATTAGCTCCTTATCTCCTCCGAGTCTGTAACCAAACCCTGTTAAACTCTCCCCTTTCTTCAGACATGACGAGAGCTGTTATCACGATCATTCCTAAAGATGGAAAAGACCACACTATATGTGCTAATTATCGCCCTTCTAAACATAGATTTGAAGCTTCTTGCAAAAATGCTTGCAACTAGAATACAACCCATTCTTCCTGACCTGGTCCATCCTGATCAGGTGGGATTTGTTAAAGGGAGAGAGGTAAAGGACAATACCACCAAGATCCTAAACGCCCTGTATTATGCCTCTAACGAAAAGTTACCTTTAGTTCTCCTAGGCACCGACGCGGAAAAAGCGTTTGACCGTATTGACTGGTCCTACATTAAACTCACATTACAGAAATTTAACTTCCCTGATCCATATATTCATGCTATCTTTGCAATGTACAACAACGCTTCCGCTTCGGTCCTAGTGAATAACCATATTTCCAACAACTTCCAGATTAAAAATGGAACACGCCAAGGTAGTCCCCTTTCCCCCCTTATATTTGTCTTGCGCTTAGACAAGAAGACTCCATCAAAGGATTAAAAATTAGATCCCAAGAATGTAAACTTGCCGCCTTTGCGGATGACTTTTTAATCCTTACCACTAATCCCAGTACCTCCATGCCCAAGATACTCTTGACACTTGATACCTTTAGTTCATTCTCTAATTTTAAGATTAACCCCCAAAAATCACAGATTCTACACATTGGTTTATCTCCTTTATCCATCAAAAAACTTCAAGCAAATTCCCCATTTAATTGGTCTACCCAACTCATAACGTATTTAGGAATTAAAATGAATGCTCACTTACCAGACCTTTTTCAATTAAATTACACTTCTCTCCTACAGTCTATAGCCACTCAATTGGACTCATTAGAAAAACACTTCCTCTCCTGGTTTGGAAGGAAAAATATTGTAATGTCACTAGTCATCCCTAGGCTTACTTACCTCCTCCAGGTTCTCCCCATCATGATCCCTCGATCCTTTTTCAGAAAACTTAACACCTTATATGGCAGTTCTTATGGGATAAGAAAAGGCATAGAATCTCACTCTCCACTCTTGTTAGACCAAAACAACTAGGGGGTATTAATCTACCTGATCCTGAATTATACATGAAAGCTATACACCTTTGTAGAGCTATTGATTGGATTTGCTCTCCACCACATAAAATGTGGCTCCATATTGAAAACTCTAACTTTAGCTCTTCCCTTAGATCCCTTCTACTGTCAGACAAACCCCTTACACCACTTCCTCAGTTGGGTAACCCAATGATACGTGCTACCATTAAAGTATGGAAATGGTTCTCTTCCAATCAAGTCAATCTTTTCCCTTTATCTCCCCTTCTTCAAATCAGAGATATATACTCTCTAGCCCCTACAGAAGTTAGATCCTCCACTCCCCCTCAGCTCAGATTCTCATCTACCCCTATAGCTGAACTTCTGGATAGTGATGGTTGTGTCCCTCCAGAACTAGATCTTGCTTCCACTTTCGGCATACACTCCGCTAATTTTCTTGCACTTAAATATCTCAAAGATGAGTTGCTTATTTATTCTAGATCTACACCCATGAACCATTCCCCTGGATGGTTTGAAAACCTGTTATCCACTAGCACTTACCCACCCAAATTGATCTCCTTCCTCTACAAAAGGCTCATTCAGCCTCCCAAGAGAACAAAACCCTCTTTCATAGGATTATGGGAAAAAGATCTGGACAAACAGTTCTCAGACAAAGAAATTAATACACTGCTGATCACTCCACATAAGATCTCAAGGTGCGTCCGGGTGCAGGAGAATGGTTACAAAATTTTGTCCAGATGGTATAAAACGCCTGATAAAATAGCTCTCATGTACCCCGACGTTCCCGATTTGTGCTGGAGGTGCGGTTCAGAAAAAGGCACTTTTATCCACATATGGTGGAACTGCCCCCCTCGATTACTTTGGTGGGGACAGATCTTCCGAATTAGTAACTCTATCTGTGGCTCTAACTCCCCATGCACACCTGAAATTGCCCTTCTATCCCTAGATGTATCCAAGCATGATAAATGTTATGGATTATTAAAACACTTATTATCAGCAGCTAGGCTCCTAATTCCCACGAAATGGCGTTCTGCTGAAATTCCCTCCATCGACCAAATTTACCGCTTAGAAGAACTGTCTAACTGGGAGTTGGGTACCAGAAAGAAATTCCTCTCAACTTGGTCAGCCTGGAGGAAATATAGAAACTTCTCCTAATTGGACCCCATCCAGAATTTAATTTCTCCCTACTAACCTCGCCCTTGAAAAGAGTTGAGCTGTCCACCTTTGGCCTCAAGAGATGTATGTCACACCTGTTATTATTGAATTGCTGACTTATTTTTCTTTTAATATATGGCGTTTGGAATGGATACTGGTCCAATCCTTATGTATACTATAATGTCTATATTTCACATTTTACTCCCTGCTGCGTCAGGGAAAAACAGATACTCTTAGAACTGTAATGTATCTGTTATCGGTTGATTTATAAACTAATAATCAATAAAAATTGTTCATAAAAAAAAAACATCTTAAAAATCCAGCACACTTCTGGAAGAACATTCTTTGGACAGATGAAACCGAGATCAACCTCTAGCAGAATGATGGAAAGAAAAAAGTATGGTGAAGGTATGGTACAGCTCATGATCCTAAGCATACCACATCTGTAAAACATGGTAAGGCAGTGTGATGGCTTGAGCATGCATGGCTGCCAGTGGCACTGGGTCCCTAGTATTTATTAATCATGTGACACAGGACAGAAGCAGCCAGATGAATTGTGGGGTTTTCAGAGACATACTGTGCGCTCAAATCCAGCCAAATGCAGCCAAACTGATTGGCCGGCTTTTCATAATGCAGATGGACAATGACCCAAAACATAAAGCCAAAGCAACCCAGGAGTTTATTAAAGTAAAGAAGTGGAATATTTTTGATTGGCCAGTCAGTCACCTGATCTGAACCCAATATACACTGCGTGCAGAATTATTAGGCAAATTAGTATTTTGACCACATCATCCTCTTTATGCATGTTGTCTTGCTCCAAGCTGTATAGGCTCGAAAGCCTACTACCAATTAAGCATATTAGGTGATGTGCATCTCTGTAATGAGAAGGAGTGTGATCTAATGACATCAACACCCTATATCAGGTGTGCATAATTATTAGGCAACTTCCTTTCCTTTGGCAAAATGGGTCAAAAGAAGGACTTGACAGGCTCAGAAAAGTCAAAAATAGTGAGATATCTTGCAGAGGGATGCAGCACTCTTAAAATTGCAAAGCTTCTGAAGCGTGATCATCGAACAATCAAGCGTTTCATTCAAAATAGTCAACAGGGTCGCAAGAAGCGTGTGGAAAAACCAAGGCGCAAAATAACTGCCCATGAACTGAGAAAAGTCAAGCGTGCAGCTGCCAAGATGCCACTTGCCACCAGTTTGGCCATATTTCAGAGCTGCAACATCACTGGAGTGCCCAAAAGCACAAGGTGTGCAATACTCAGAGACATGGCCAAGGTAAGAAAGGCTGAAAGACGACCACCACTGAACAAGACACACAAGCTGAAACGTCAAGACTGGGCCAAGAAATATCTCAAGACTGATTTTTCTAAGGTTTTATGGACTGATGAAATGAGAGTGAGACTTGATGGGCCAGATGGATGGGCCCGTGGCTGGATTGGTAAAGGGCAGAGAGCTCCAGTCCGACTCAGACGCCAGCAAGGTGGAGGTGGAGTACTGGTTTGGGCTGGTATCATCCAAGATGAGCTTGTGGGGCCTTTTCGGGTTGAGGATGGAGTCAAGCTCAACTCCCAGTCCAACTGCCAGTTTCTGGAAGACACCTTCTTCAAGCAGTGGTACAGGAAGAAGTCTGCATCCTTCAAGAAAAACATGATTTTCATGCAGGACAATGCTCCATCACACGCGTCCAAGTACTCCACAGCGTGGCTGGCAAGAAAGGGTATAAAAGAAGAAAATCTAATGACATGGCCTCCTTGTTCACCTGATCTGAACCCCTTTGAGAACCTGTGGTCCATCATCAAATGTGAGATTTACAAGGAGGAAAAACAGTACACCTCTCTGAACAGTGTCTGGGAGGCTGTGGTTGCTGCTGCACGCAATGTTGATGGTGAACAGATCAAAACACTGACAGAATCCATGGATGGCAGGCTTTTGAGTGTCCTTGCAAAGAAAGGTGGCTATATTGGTCACTGATTTGTTTTTGTTTTGTTTTTGAATGTCAGAAATGTATATTTGTGAATGTTGAGATGTTATATTGGTTTCACTGGTAAAAATAAATAATTGAAATGGGTATATATTTGTTTTTTGTTAAGTTGCCTAATAATTATGCACAGTAATAGTCACCTGCACACACAGATATCCCCCTAAAATAGCTAAAACTAAAAACAAACTAAAAACTACTTCCAAAAATATTCAGCTTTGGTATTAATGAGTTTTTTGGGTTCATTGAGAACATGGTTGTTGTTCAATAATAAAATTAATCCTCAAAAATACAACTTGCCTAATAATTCTGCACTCCCTGTCTCATGTATTTTACTTGTTAAAGACTAAACTTCAGACAGAAAGGCCCACAAACAAACAGCAACTGAAAACCGCTGCAGTAAAGGCCCGGCAGAGCATTAAAAAGGAGGAAAACACAGCGTCTGGTGATGTTCATGAGTTCAAGACTTCAGGCAATCATTGCCAACAAAGGGTTTTTCAACCAAGTATTAGAAATTAACATTTTATTTACAATTATTTAATTTGTCCAATTACTTTTGAGCCCCTGAAATGAAGGGATTGCGTTTAAAAGATGCTTTAGATTCTGCCATTTTTATGCAATCATTTTGTTCAACCTACTGAATTAAAGCTGAAAGTCTGAACTTCAACTGTATCTGAATTGTTTTGTTCAAAATCCATTCAAGTAATGTACAGAACAAAAATTAGAAAAATGTTGTCTCTGTCCAAATATATATGGACCTAACTATATTGTAGGTGGGACAGACATGAGGTTATTTAACAGAAGAAGCTACTGTGAAATGGTGGGGTTTTAAGAGATTTGTCATTTGGCATATTTGCACTGTATATCCTTATCGGTAAGCACCTTTTGCTTTACATTGTACTTTTAATTCCTTTTTCTTCATTGTAATGCAAAGACATTCCAAAATGGTCTCCTGTATCTGTGTAGGTATGGGTCTAGTTTTAACTTGTGTTGATCGAGCACTAAAGTGCTCGGGTGCTCGAGTAGAACACCTCGGGATGCTCGGGTGAGCAACCGAGCACAATTGAAGTCAATGGGAGAACCCGAGCATTAAACCAGGCACCCCCTGCTCTGAAGAGGGGAGGGTGTCTGGTTCACATGAAAAGGTCAGAAATTGATGGAAACACCACTGAAATGGTTCGGGAACAGCATGGGGAGGATGTCTGGATGCATCTTGGACTCCCAGGTCAATGCTAGAAACAATGTTGTCCGAATAGTACGCCACTTTTACAGACTGACAATAATACGCACAAAACCGAAGATAAAATAGATTTTAGAGGAAAAATTGTTAGGAAACATTCTTTCCTGTATATTTATTGTATATAAAGTGAAAGAGCTGCCAAAAATTACAAGGAACCGGCACTCTAATACACCCTTTAATACACATAAAGCAGGGCATCATACACACCCTTGAAAAACTATGATTGATGGCCTGCCGGTGACCCTCAAAAACATTAGGAGCAAGGGCCTGCTGGTGACCCTCTAAAACATTAGGGGCGAGGGCCTGCTGCTGATCTGACCATCTAAAACATTAGGGGTTAGGGTCTGCTGCTGAGCTGACCCTCTAAAACATTAGGGGCGAGGGCCTGCTGCTGATATGACCATCTAAAACATTAGGGGTGAGGGCCTGCTGCTGATCTGACCATATAAAACATTATGGGTGAGGGCCTGCTGGTGACCCTCTAAAACATTAGGGGTGAGGGTCTGCTGCTGTGCTGACCCTCTAAAACATTAGGAGCGAGGGTAGCCTAATAAGCATGCTGATATGATGGAGGAGGAGGACGAGAAAAGGAAGATTGAACCACATACCCTTTTTTGTGGTGGAAGGGGTGTATGGGAATACAGTGTATTCAATATACCATAAAATCCACATTTAAAGTGCCTTAATGTTCAGCCGCTTTCCTCTGGTGGAGTACAGAAGTCAGGGGCAATCCAGGCCTTGTTCATTTTGATAAGAGTCAACCTGTTAGCATTTTCAGTTGACAGTCGGATGCGCTTATCCAGCACCTCCAAGGCGTAAAGCGCCAGTTCGTGCCATGTGTCCAGCTTGGACATCCAATAGTTGTAAGGCACAGAGGGATCATTGAGGACACTGACACGATCTGCTACATACTCCTTCACCATCTTCCAAAACTTTTCTCTCCTTGTGACACCAGGACGCACATCAGGGTGAGGGTGCTGGCGGGGTGTCATGAAACTGTCCCAGGCTTTGGAGAATGTTGACTTGGCTCCGTTGGAACTGCTGTATGTTTCCCTCGTCTCCCCTCCTCAGTTGCCCAAGGAACTATGTTCTCTGCCGCCAGGGTTGTCAGCTGGAAATTTTTGGAGCAATTTTTCCATATGCACCTTCTGGTATTGCACCATTTTGCTAGTCCTCTCCACCACAGGAATGAGAGATGAGAAGTTCTCTTTGTAGCGGGAGTCGATAAAGGTGAATAACCAGTAATCGGTGTTGGCCAAAATGCATATAACAAGAGGGTCACAGGAAAAGCAGCATAACATAAATTCAGCCATGTGTGCCAGAGTCCCAACAGACAAGACTTCGCTGTCCTCATCTTGAGGATGACTCTCAATCTCCATCCTCTTCCATCTCTTTGGCCCAGCCACGCTAAACAGATGGAAAAAACCTGTTGTGGGTACTACCCTTTGTAGCGGAGGCAACCGTCTCCTGCTCCTGTTCCTCATCATCATCCAATTTGCGCTGAGAATACGAACTGAGGGTGGTCTGGCTATCACTCTGTTTACTGTCTTCCCCTATTTCCACCTCTTCCACATGCAAAGCGTCCTCTTTCATTGTGAGCAGCGAGTGTTTCAGTAGACACAGAAGTGGGATGGTGACGCTGATAATAGCGGCATCGCCGCTCACCATCTGTGTTGATTCTTTAAAGTTGCGTAAAACCTCACAGAGGTCAGACATCAATGCCCACTTGTCGCTTGTGAAGAGCGGAAGCTGACTGGAAAGACGATGACCATGTTGCAGCTGGTATTCCACTACTGGCCTCTGCTGCTCACAAAGCCTGGCCAACATGTGCAACGTGGAGTTCCAGCGCGTGCTCACGTTGCACAACAGTCGGTGAGCTGGCAATTGCAAGCACTGTTGCAGCGTTGCCAGACCGGCGGCAGCTGCAGATGACTTTTGGAAAACCTTCACCAGTAGCTCAGGCAAATTGGCGTAGGTTTTGAGAAACCGCTGAACCACTAAGTTGAACTATGTACGCATGGTATGTGAGCTTGCCGAGCTCCAAAGCCACCACCAAGTTACGGCCATTTTTAGACACAACCATGCCTGGTACTAGGTTGAGTGGCGAGAGCCACAGCTCAGTCTGGTCCTTTATACCCTACCACAGCTCTGCGGCGGTTTGCTGTTTGTCACTTAAACATATTAGTTTCAGCACGGCCTGTTGCCGATTCCCCACTGCAGTGCTACACTGCTTCCAGCTACTGAATGATGACTGACCGATTCTGCAAGATGAGAATTCAGAGGTGGAAGTGGAGGAGGAGGAGGTGGAGGAGGAGAAGGCGGGCTTGCAACCACTATTGTAGGTGGTGTCGGAAATCCTGATAGAAGTAGGGCCTGCAATTCTTGGCATCGGTAGCACTTGTTCTATCCCAGGGTACGACTCACTCCCGGCCTCCACAACGTTCACCCAGTGTGCCATCAGGGAAATGTAGCGTCCCTGGCCGCAAGCACTTGTCCATTTGTCAGTTGTTAAGTGGACCTTCCCAATAACTGCGTTGGTCAGGGCACGGGTGATACTACGGAACACATGTTGGTGTAAGGCAGGAATGGCACACCTTGGAAAATAGTGGCGGCTGTGGACTGAGTAACGAGTGGCCGCCGCCGCCATCGCCATCATGCTGCGGAAAGCCTCAGTGTCCACAAGCCTAAATGGCAACATTTCCAGGGCCAGCAATTTGGAAAGGTGCGCATTTAGTGCTATGGTCTGTGGGTGGGTGGCTGGGTATTTGCGCTTTTGCTCTAAGGTCTGGGGTATGGACATATGTACGCTGCGCTGGGACACAGATGTGGTCGCTGATGGTGCTTGCGAAGGTCCAGGTGCAGGGTGGGAGGCATCCGGGCCTGCGTCTTGGACAGGGGATTGGCCAGCACATAACACAGGGGAAGAGGAGGCAGTGGTGTGACCCGCAGACACTGATCGTGCACCCAGGCATTCTGCCCACCTATTAGGGTGCTTTGATGCCATGTGGCGGATCATGATGGTGGTGGTGAGGTTGCTAGTGTTCACGTCCCTGCTCATTTTGGTACAACACAGGTTGCAAATGACAATTATTTTATCGTCCACACTTTCCTCAAAAAAGCGCCAGACTGCGGAACACCTATCTGTGGAACAGTTGCGGGCCTGTTTGGTGTGACCCGCCTTATACCTTTTGCCACCCCACTGCCTCTTCCAGCCTGTTGCAGTGCTGCGGATCCCTCCCCTTCTGTAATGCTGTCCTTGCTTGGCTTGCCACCTTTCCAGGTTGAGTCTGTGATTTCATCGTCCACCACCTCCTCTTCCACTTCCTCACTCTGGTCATCCTCCTGACTTGTTGACCTAACAACAACCTCACTTACTGACAACTGTGTCTCATCCTCATGAGACACTAATTGCCGTTGACTTATTGGCAACTGTGTTTCATCATCATCATCCACCTCGTGAAACACTAATTGGCATTCCCCACCGTCATCTTCTTGTGACTGTGGATGCTCAAGAGTTTGGTGCACACGATCTCCTCATGTGCCTCTTCAAGGAATGGCTCCGATATCCCAGTGTGGGATCACTTGTTTGCAAAGACTCTCCATGGTGGGAGGAAGGAGGATCAGGGTGAGGATTCTGTTGAGCAGACTCTTGGCTACTGAGACTGGACTTTGCGGAAGACAGGGTGGTGCTTAACTGACTGGAAGCAATATCTGCTGCAATCCAACCGACCACCTGGTCGCACTGGTCTGACTTCGAGAGTGGTGTCCTGTGCCACCCTGCAAACTGGGACATGAAGCTAGTATCGTGGATGAGTGTGTTTCTTGTGCTCTGGCAGCAGGCACACTTTCACCGTGCCCAGGGACACGGCCTCTGCATGCACCATCAGCAGCAGCACAGCCACTTCCCCGTCCCTTACTGCTCTCCTTCTGCATATTAAATGGTATACACTGCGTGCAGAATTATTAGGCAAATGAGTATTTTGACCACATCATCCTCTTTATGCATGTTGTCTTACTCCAAGCTGTATAGGCTCGAAAGCCTACTACCAATTAAGCATATTAGGTGATGTGCATCTCTGTAATGAGAAGGGGTGTGGTCTAATGACATCAACACCCTATATTAGGTGTGCATAATTATTAGGCAACTTCCTTTCCTTTGGCAAAATGGGTCAAAAGAAGGACTTGACAGGCTCAGAAAAGTCAAAAATAGTGAGATATCTTGCAGAGGGATGCAGCACTCTTAAAATTGCAAAGCTTCTGAAGCGTGATCATCGAACAATCAAGCGTTTCATTCAAAATAGTCAACAGGGTCGCAAGAAGCGTGTGGAAAAACCAAGGCGCAAAATAACTGCCCATGAACTGAGAAAAGTCAAGCGTGCAGCTGCCAAGATGCCACTTGCAACCAGTTTGGCCATATTTCAGAGCTGCAACATCACTGGAGTGCCCAAAAGCACAAGGTGTGCAATACTCAGAGACATGGCCAAGGTAAGAAAGGCCGAAAGACGACCACCACTGAACAAGACACACAAGCTGAAACATCAAGACTGGGCAAAGAAATATCTCAAGACTGATTTTTCTAAGGTTTTATGGACTGATGAAATGAGAGTGAGTCTTGATGGGCCAGATGGATGGGCCCGTGGCTGGATTGGTAAAGGGCAGAGAGCTCCAGTCCGACTCAGACGCCAGCAAGGTGGAGGTGGAGTACTGGTTTGGGCTGGTATCATCAAAGATGAGCTTGTGGGGCCTTTTCGGGTTGAGGATGGAGTCAAGCTCAACTCCCAGTCCTACTGCCAGTTTCTGGAAGACACCTTCTTCAAGCAGTGGTACAGGAAGAAGTCTGCATCCTTCAAGAAAAACATGATTTTCATGCAGGACAATGCTCCATCACACGCGTCCAAGTACTCCACAGCGTGGCTGGCAAGAAAGGGTATAAAAGAAGAAAATCTAATGACATGGCCTCCTTGTTCACCTGATCTGAACCCCATTGAGAACCTGTGGTCCATCATCAAATGTGAGATTTACAAGGAGGGAAAACAGTACACCTCTCTGAACAGTGTCTGGGAGGCTGTGGTTGCTGCTGCACGCAATGTTGATGGTGAACAGATCAAAACACTGACAGAATCCATGGATGGCAGGCTTTTGAGTGTCCTTGCAAAGAAAGGTGGCTATATTGGTCACTGATTTGTTTTTGTTTTGTTTTTGAATGTCAGAAATGTATATTTGTGAATGTTGAGATGTTATATTGGTTTCACTGGTAAAAATAAATAATTGAAATGGGTATATATTTGTTTTTTGTTAAGTTGCCTAATAATTATGCACAGTAATAGTCACCTGCACACACAGATATCCCCCTAAAATAGCTAAAACTAAAAACAAACTAAAAACTACTTCCAAAAATATTCAGCTTTGATATTAATGAGTTTTTTGGGTTCATTGAGAACATGGTTGTTGTTCAATAATAAAATTAATCCTCAAAAATACAACTTGCCTAATAATTCTGCACTCCCTGTATATGCTTGCAAGTATGTCACACGTACAGTAGCGCAGGTTTTGTAAGTGTATGCGCAAATAAAGTACACAGAATGTCACTGCTATTTAGGATGTGCAAATGTTATACAGGAGATGTAGCACAGGTAATGTCGCTGCTGTCACCAGCGGCTAATAAAAAATTACAGGGAATGTCACAGCTATTTGGGATGCGCAAACGTTATACAGGAGATGTAGCGCAGGTACAGCGGACAACTTCTACGGAAAAAGTACATTGGATGTCACAGATATTTTTTGGCTGCGCACATGTTACACAGGAGATGTAGCGCAGATAATGTCGCTGTCTGCAGCGGCCAAACAATTGCAAGCTATTTAGCGCAGGTTGCGCTAAAAAAAATATTGCTGCCAGATACAACAATAGTCCTTAAAAGAACTTTTGGGTCTCTAATCGCACGCAATTTAGCGCAGGTTGTGCTAAAAATATATATTGTTGCCAGACACAACAATAGTCCTTAAAAGAACTTTTGGGTCTTTAAAACTAACCCTGCCTAACCAAAAAATAAAATTCAATTCCCTACACTATCTGTCCCTTCTACAGCACAGCTCTCCCTGACTAAGACTGGCCAAACCATGTGTCATCGGGTGCTTTATAGCACCCAATGACTCGTTCCGGCCAGCCAATCACTGTAATTCCAGTAACCAACATGGCTACGGCATTACAGTGAGGGCAGTTCTTACCTGCACGTTTATTGGCTGCATAGCAGCCAACAAATGTGCGGGGAGGAGACTCGAGCATGGAGCTCGAGCACACGCAGTATTCGTCCGAACACCGCGATATGCCGTGCATCGCAATGCTCGAGCCGAACTGGTGTTCGGCCAAGCATGCTCGATCATCACTAGTTTTGACATATTTCTAGGATTTTTTTATAGGAAAAAATAAAGATGATTTTTATTCATCAGACTGTTGTGTTGTATTTCTTGGAGGCCACAGGTCAGAATTTACAAAATAATGTGGTCATAAAAGGCAGAAAGATGCTCAAAACTCCATATGCTGTTGAGCATATATAATCGGGGGAGCAAATCCTGCACATGTGATCCATTGCTAACAGCAATCCCCAGCAATAATGCATACAATGGAGGATGCCGGCAGCGGACCAGATGTACCACAGAAACATCCTACACGGGGGAGCCAAATGTGTGGATGTAATTGGCTATATAAAGCAAACATTTACAAAGAAAAAATGGTGCACTACAATGGAAAATGCAATTGACAATATACGGCTAAACCCTCACACATACCAGAGCCCGCGGATCCCGTCAAGGTATCTCAAAATGGCATGGGACCTACCGCTAACCCAGGGGCGTAGCATGGGGGGGCCGGGGGGGGGCCATTGCCCCAGGCACAAAATTGCAGGGGGCTCCAGGCAGCAAACACTTCAATGAGGGTCATGGAAGCCTATGGCTCCCGTCCCCTCCGTTCTTCCTCATAGGCTTCAGGCTAGTGGTGGCCTGAAGCCTATGAGGCAGTAGAGCAAGCGTAGTGTCTAGAATGCAGTTGATCCTGGGAGGTATGATGTCAGGTGAAGAAGCGGAGTCTCGTCATCCGGCGGGCGGGGCCTGAAGATGTGCGGGAGATTCTACAGACCAGGAGCAGAGTCTGCAGGTAAGTATGTGGAGGACTATAGTGACTGTTATTTTTACTTGGGGGGCTTTTTGCAGGGGCTGAAGGGAGAAGGAATCATCTTTGTACTGGAGACTGTATGTTAGAGGGGTCTGAAGAGAGGGTAGTGAGGGTGATATTATTTACATGGGACTGTATGCTGGAGAGGCTAAAGGCAGGGGGTGATATTATTTTACATGGGACTGTATGCTGGAGGGGCTGAAGGCAGGGGGGGTTGTATCTTACATGGGACTGTATGCTGGAGGGGCTGAAGGCAGGGGGAGTGATGTATTTTACATAGGACTGTATGCTGGAGGGGCTGAAGGCAGGGGGAGTGATGCATTTTACATGGGACTGTGCAAGAAGGGCTGGAAGGCAGGGGTGTGATGTATCTTACATGGGACTGTATGCTGGAGGGGCTGAAGGCAGACGGCAAAGAGAGGGAGTGTGATATTATTTACATAGGACTGTATGTTGGAGGGGCTGAAGGCGGGGAGTGATGTATTTTACATGAGACTGTATGCTGATGGGGCTGAAGGCAGGAGAGTGATGTACCTTACATGGGACTGTATGCTGGAGGGGCTGTAGGCAGGAGAGTGATCTACCTTACATGGGACTGTATGCTGGAGGGGCTGAAGGCAGGGCAGTGATGTGTCTTACATGGGACTGTATGCTGGAGGGGCTGAAGGCAGGGGGAATGTTGTATATTACATGGGACTGTATGCTGGAGGGGCTAAAGGGGGGCATAATTATTACTATAATTCTACAGAGGGGGCCGTTATAATATGAATAATAATAATACAGAGGAGGAAATAATAATAATATAGAGGGGCCTGTATATATTACACTGCTCAAAAAAATAAAGGGAACACTTAAACAACACAATGTAACTCCAAGTCAATCACACTTCTGTGAAATCAAACTGTCCACTTAGGAAGCAACACTGAGTGACAATCAATTTCACATGCTGTTGTGCAAATGGGATAGACAACAGGTGGAAATTATAGGCAATTAGCAAGACACCCCCAATAAAGGAGTGGTTCTGCAGGTGGTGATCACAGACCACTTCTCAGTTCCTATGCTTCCTGGCTGATGTTTTGGTCACTTTTGAATGCTGGCGGTGCTTTCACTCTAGTGGTAGCATGAGACGGAGTCTACAACCCACACAAGTGGCTCAGGTAGTGCAGATTATCCAGGATGGCACATCAATGCGAGCTGTGGCAAGAAGGTTTGCTGTGTCTGCCAGCGTAGTGTCCAGAGCATGGAGGCGCTATCAGGAGACAGGCCAGTACATCAGGAGACGTGGAGGAGGACGTAGGAGGGCAACAACCCAGCAGCCCGACCGCTACCTCCGCCTTTGTGCAAGAAGGAACAGGAGGAGCACTGCCAGAGCCCTGCAAAATGACCTCCAGCAGGCCACAAATGTGCATGTGTCTGCTCAAACGGTCAGAAACGGACTCCATGAGGGTGATATGAGGGCCCGACGTCCACAGGTGGGGGTTGTGCTTACAGCCCAACACCGTGCAGGACGTTTGGCATTTGCCAGAGAACACCAAGATTGGCAAATTCGCCACTGGTGCCCTGTGCTCTTCACAGATGAAAGCAGGTTCACACTGAGCACATGTGACAGACGTGACAGAGTCTGGAGACGCCGTGCAGAATGTTCTGCTGCCTGCAACATCCTCCAGCATGACCGGTTTGGCATTGGGTCAGTAATGGTGTGAGGTGGCATTTTTTTGGAGGGCTGCACAGCCCTCCATGTGCTCGCCAGAGGTAGCCTGACTGCCATTAGGTACCGAGATGAGATCCTCAGACCCCTTGTGAGACCATATGCTGGTGCGGTTGGCCCTGGGTTCCTCCTAATGCAAGACAATGCTAGACCTCATGTGGCATGCCTTTGTCAGCAGTTCCTGCAAGACGAAGGCATTGATGCTATGGACTGGCCCGCCCGTTCCCCAGACCTGAATCCAATTGAGCACATCTGGGACATGATGTCTCGCTCTATCCACCAACGTCAAGTTGCACCACAGACTGTCCAGGAGTTGGCGGATGCTTTAGTCCAGGTCTGGGAGGAGATCCCTCAGGAGACTGTCCGCCACCTCATCAGGAGCATTCACAGGCATTGTAGGGAGGTCATGCAGGCACGTGGAGGCCACACACACTACTGAGCCTCATTTTGACTTGTTTTAAGGACATTACATCAAAGTTGGATCAGCCTGTAGTGTGTTTTTCCACTTTAATTTTGAGTGTGACTCCAAATCCAGACCTCCATGGGTTGAAAAATTTGATTTCCATTTTTTTATTTTTGTGTGATTTTGTTGTCAGCACATTCAACTATGTAAAGAACAAAGTATTTCAGAAGAATATTTAATTAATTCAGATCTAGGATGTGTTATTTTTGTGTTCCCTTTATTTTTTTGAGCAGTGTATAATTAAACAGAGGGCATTATACTTATGGGCACTACGGGGGAGGGGAGGTCTGTTATTTGAGGATGATAGTAAAGTGAGAAATCCCCAAAAAATTCTGTGAAACTCTACAGAGATGAGACGCGGCTGAAAGAAGTTATCATGACGGTCCTATCTCCAAATGAAGATGCTGAGAAAAGTCTACATCACAGGAGAGGTCACTGGATGTAACAGGTATGGTGCTGTATTCTCCTGTATATCTTATAGCAATGTATGTTATGTCCATCCAAATGTCTGTTTGGGGGGGTGGATATAGAACTTGGGCCACACTGCCGAAGCCTGGCCCCAGACTTCAGGTCACACTGTGTGTGTTCTGAATTCTGGGGCCTCACACCCATCTACTGCATTATCTGTACTCAGAGAGTTATCACTGTGTTATGTGTGGTGTTACATAGGACTGCAGATGACATCTACTGCATTATTTGTAAAAAGGGGCATGGTCACAGATTGGGGGGGGGGGGGGCGCAATACTTGGCATGCCCCGGGTGCTGGCAACCCACGCTACGCCACTGCGCTAACCTACCTGTGCCGTATGGGCAATTACAGGAGCCATGTGGGCTATTACAGGGGCATAATGTCTGACACACAGCAAACAACTCTCAGTTACCTCCAGTGTGAAAACACACAAACAATGGGAGGAGGGAGGAGGAGGCTGTGAGTCCCACTTATCACTGGCTCATATGACGCAGGCTGTACAGGTGCACCTGAATGTTACCCTTAAATCAAAATCAAGGCACATTCAAACCTGGAGTTGCCACACCTCAAGGCATGCATGTACAGACAAAATAACAAAATAACGTGGTCATAAAAGGCAGAAAAATTATCAAAACCCCATATGTTGTTGTGCATATATAATCGGGGGAGCAAATCCTGCACAAATGATCTGTTACTAACAGCAATCCCCAGCAAAAATGCATACAATGGAGGATGCCTGCAGCGGACCACATTTAAGATAAATGTGTGGATGGAGCTATAAGAAACAGAAACTGAAAATGGTGCACTACAATGGTAAATGCAATTGACAATATATGGCTAAATCCTCACACTGATATTAAAATGAGAAATAAGAAACTGGTAGAAATGCACAACAGCATTTGGGGTCTTGAGCATCTTTTGCCTTTTAGACCACTTTATTCTGTGATTTTGTTCAGAGCCACCAGCGGATGTAAGACCCTTTTGTCCTTGATGTAAGAATATATTGGCGAAAGTCTAATTTTAATATCAGTGTGAGGGTTTAGCCATATATTGTCAATTGCATTTACCATTGTAGTGCACCACTTTTTCTTTGTAAATGTTTGCTTTATATAGCCAATTACATCCACACATTTGGCTCCCCCGTGTAGGATGTTTCTGTGGTACATCTGGTCCGCTGCCGGCATCCTCCATTGTATGCATTTTTGCTGGGGATTGCTGTTAGCAACGGATCACATGTGCAGGATTTGCTCCCCCGAGTATATATGCGCAACAGCATATGGTGTTTTGAGCATCTTTCTACCTTTTATGACCATGTTACTTTGTTATTTTGTCTGTACATGCACGCCTGGAGGTGTGTCAATTGCAGGTTTGAATGTGCCTTGATTTTGATTTAATGGTAACATTCAGGTGCACGTGTGGCCTGCGTCAAATGAGTCAGTGATAGGTGGGACTCACAGCCTCCTCCCATTGTATGTGTGTTTTCACACTGGAGGTAACTGGGAGTTGTTCGCTGTGTGTCGGACCTTATGCCCCTGTAATAGCCCATACGGCCCCTGTAAATGTCCATACGGCACAGGTAGGTAAGCGGTAGGTCCCGTGCCACTTTGAGAGACCTTGGCGGGGTGTGTGGGCTCCAGTATGTTCTTGATATAAGAATATATTGGCAAAAGTCTCATTTTAATATCAGTGTGAGGGTTTAGCCGTATATTATCAATCTCATTTACCATTGTAGTGCACCACTTTTTCTTTGTAAATGTTTGCTTTATATAGCCAATTACATCCACACATTTGGCTCCCCCGTGTAGGATGTTTCTGTGGTACATCTGGTCCGCTGCCGGCATCCTCCATTGTATGCATTTTTGCTGGGGATTGCTGTTAGCAACGGATCACATGTGCAGGATTTGCTCCCCCGAGTATATATGCGCAACAGCATATGGTGTTTTGAGCATCTTTCTACCTTTTATGACTATGTTACTTTGTTATTTTGTCTGTACATGCACGCCTGGAGGTGTGTCAATTGCAGGTTTGAATGTGCCTTGATTTTGATTTAATGGTAACATTCAGGTGCACGTGTGGCCTGCGTCACATGAGTCAGTGATAGGTGGGACTCACAGCCTCCTCCCATTGTATGTGTGTTTTCACACTGGAGGTAACTGGGAGTTGTTCGCTGTGTGTCGGACCTTATGCCCCTGTAATAGCCCATACGGCCCCTGTAAATGTCCATACGGCACAGGTAGGTTAGCGGTAGGTCCCGTGCCACTTTGAGAGACCTTGGCGGGGTGTGTGGGCTCCAGTATGTTCTTGATATAAGAATATATTGGCAAAAGTCTCATTTTAATATCAGTGTGAGGGTTTAGCCGTATATTATCAATCTCATTTACCATTGTAGTGCACCACTTTTTCTTTGTAAATGTTTGCTTTATATAGCCAATTACATCCACACATTTGGCTCCCCCGTGTAGGATGTTTCTGTGGTACATCTGGTCCGCTGCCGGCATCCTCCATTGTATGCATTTTTGCTGGGTATTGCTGTTAGCAACGGATCACATGTGCAGGATTTACTCCCCCGAGTATATATGCGCAACAGCATATGGTGTTTTAAGCATCTTTCTACCTTTTATGACTATGTTACTTTGTTATTTTGTCTGTACATGCACGCCTGGAGGTGTGTCAATTGCAGGTTTGAATGTGCCTTGATTTTGATTTAATGGTAACATTCAGGTGCACGTGTGGCCTGCGTCACATGAGTCAGTGATAGGTGGGACTCACAGCCTCCTCCCATTGTATGTGTGTTTTCACACTGGAGGTAACTGGGAGTTGTTCGCTGTGTGTCGGACCTTATGCCCCTGTAATAGCCCATACGGCCCCTGTAAATGTCCATACGGCACAGGTAGGTTAGCGGTAGGTCCCGTGCCACTTTGAGAGACCTTGGCGGGGTGTGTGGGCTCCGGTATGTTCTTGATATAAGAATATATTGGCAAAAGTCTCATTTTAATATCAGTGTGAGGGTTTAGCCGTATATTATCAATTTCATTTACCATTGTAGTGCACCACTTTTTCTTTGTAAATGTTTGCTTTATATAGCCAATTACATCCACACATTTGGCTCCCCCGTGTAGGATGTTTCTGTGGTACATCTGGTCCGCTGCCGGCATCCTCCATTGTATGCATTTTTGCTGGGGATTGCTGTTAGCAACGGATCACATGTGCAGGATTTACTCCCCCGAGTATATATGCGCAACAGCATATGGTGTTTTGAGCATCTTTCTACCTTTTATGACCATGTTACTTTGTTATTTTGTCTGTACATGCACGCCTGGAGGTGTGCCAATTGCAGGTTTGAATGTGCCTTGATTTTGATTTAATGGTAACATTCAGGTGCACGTGTGGCCTGCGTCACATGAGTCAGTGATAGGTGGGACTCACAGCCTCCTCCCATTGTATGTGTGTTTTCACACTGGAGGTAACTGGGAGTTGTTCGCTGTGTGTCGGACCTTATGCCCCTGTAATAGCCCATACGGCCCCTGTAAATGTCCATACGGCACAGGTAGGTTAGCGGTAGGTCCCGTGCCACTTTGAGAGACCTTGGCGGGGTGTGTGGGCTCCGGTATGTTCTTGATATAAGAATATATTGGCAAAAGTCTCATTTTAATATCAGTGTGAGGGTTTAGCCGTATATATTATCAATCTCATTTACCATTGTAGTGCACCACTTTTTCTTTGTAAATGTTTGCTTTATATAGCCAATTACATCCACACATTTGGCTCCCCCGTGTAGGATGTTTCTGTGGTACATCTGGTCCGCTGCCGGCATCCTCCATTGTATGCATTTTTGCTGGGGATTGCTGTTAGCAACGGATCACATGTGCAGGATTTACTCCCCCGAGTATATATGCGCAACAGCATATGGTGTTTTGAGCATCTTTCTACCTTTTATGACCATGTTACTTTGTTATTTTGTCTGTGCAGGCATGCCTGGAGGTATTCCAGGTTTGAATGTGCCTTGATTTTGATTTAATGGTAACATTCAGGTGCACGTGTGGCCTGCGTCACATGAGTCAGTGATAGGTGGGACTCACAGCCTCCTCCCATTGTATGTGTGTTTTCACACTGGAGGTAACTGGGAGTTGTTCGCTGTGTGTCGGACCTTATGCCCCTGTAATAGCCCATACGGCACAGGTAGGTTAGCGATAGGTCCCGTGCCACTTTGAGAGACCTTGTCGGGGTGCGTGGGCTCCGGTATGTTCTTGATATAAGAATATATTGGCGAAAGTCTCATTTTAATATCAGTGTGAGGGTTTAGCCGTATATTATCAATCTTATTTTCCATTGTAGTGCACCATTTTTTCTTTGTAAATGTCCACAGGTCAGAATTAAGACACAGTCAGAGAGAGACAGAACCTGAAAAGATCCACACACAACCTGGAGAGACCAGGTAACCAAATAAGCTCCAATAATGAACAAGCAGACAGAATCTGAACAGATCCAAACAGAACTTGTTGCACAAACAGAAGCAGGACACATATACAGAAGATATATAGCAAAGGACAGTGGCATACATAGAGAAATAAGGGCCCCATAAAAGATCAAACCAATCCCCCCACACAGGAAAGAAGGGTTTCTGCCTAAAACCTTTTCAATTTTTCAACAGCTCACGATTAGAGTTGAGCGAACACCTGGATGTTCGGGTTCGAGAAGTTCGGCCGAACTTCCCGGAAATGTTCGGGTTCGGGATCCGAACCCGACCCGAACTTCGTCCCGAACCCGAACCCCATTGAAGTCAATGGGGACCTGAACTTTTCGGCACTAAAAAGGCTGTAAAACAGCCCAGGAAAGAGCTAGAGGGCTGCAAAAGGCAGCAACATGTAGGTAAATCCCCTGCAAACAAATGTGGATAAGGAAATGAATGAAAATAAAAATAAAATATATAACAATAAACCAATATCAATTGGAGAGAGGTCCCATAGCAGAGAATCTGGCTTCACGTCAGCAGAGAATCAGTCTTCATACCATAGCAGAGAATCTGGCTTCACGTCACCCACCACTGTAACAATCCATTGTCATATATTTAGGCCCCGGCACCCAGGCAGAGGAGAGAGGTCCCGTAACAGAGAATCTGGCTTCATGTCAGCAGAGAATCAGTCTGCGTGTCATAGCAGAGAATCAGGCTTTACGTCACCCAACACTGGAACAGTCCATTGTCAGATATTTAGGCCCAGGCACCCAGGCAGAGGAGAGAGGTCCCGTGACAGAGAATCTGGCTTCATGTCAGCAGAGAATCAGTCTGCATGTCATAGCAGAGAATCAGGCTTCATGTCACCCACCACTGGAACAGGCCACTGTCACATATTTAGGTCCAGGCACCCAGGCAGAGGAGAGAGGTCCCATAACAGAGATTCAGGCTTCATGTCAGCAGAGAATCAGTCTTTATGTCATAGCAGAGAATCAGGCTTCACGTTACCCACCACTGGAACAGGCCACTGTCACATATTTAGGCCCAGGCACCCAGGCAGAGGAGAGAGGTCCCAAAACAGAGATTCAGGCTTCATGTCAGCAGAGAATCAGTCTTCATGTCATAGCAGAGAATCAGGCTTCACGTCACCCACCACTGGAACAGGCCACTGTCACATATTTAGGCCCAGGCACCCAGACAGAGGAGAGAGGTTCCGTAACAGAGAATCTGGCTTCATGTCATCACAGAATCAGTCTTCATGTCATAGCAGAGAATCAGGCTTCAGGTCACCCACCACTGGAACAGGCCACTGTCACATATTTAGGCCCAGGCACCCAGGCAGAGGAGAGAGGTCCCATAACAGAGATTCAGGCTTCATGTCAGCAGAGAATCAGTCTTCATGTCATAGCAGAGAATCAGGCTTCACGTCACCCACCACTGGAACAGGCCACTGTCACATATTTAGGCCCAGGCACCGAGGCAGAGGAGAGAGGTCCCATAACAGAGATTCAAGCTTCATGTCAGCAGAGAATCAGTCTTCATGTCATAGCAGAGAATCAGGCTTCACGTCACCCACCACTGGAACAGGCCACTGTCATATATTTAGGCCCAGGCACCCAGACAGAGGAGAGAGGTCCCGTAACAGAGAATCTGGCTTCATGTCAGCACAGAATCAGTCTTCATGTCATAGCAGAGAATCAGGCTTCACGTCACCCACCACTGGAACAGGCCACTGTCACACATTTAGGCCCTGGCACCCAGACAGAGGAGAGAGGTCCCGTAACAGAGAATCTGGCTTCATGTCAGCACAGAATCAGTCTTCATGTCATAGCAGAGAATCAGGCTTCACGTCACCCACCACTGGAACAGGCCACTGTCACACATTTAGGCCCTGGCACCCAGACAGAGGATAGAGGTCCCGTAACAGAGAATCTGGCTTCATGTCAGCACAGAATCAGTCTTCATGTCATAGCAGAGAATCAGGCTTCACGTCACCCACCACTGGAACAGGCCACTGTCACATATTTAGGCCCCGGCACCCAGACAGAGGAGAGAGGTCCCGTAACAGAGAATCTGGCTTCATGTCAGCACAGAATCAGTCTTCATGTCATAGCAGAGAATCAGGCTTCACGTCACCCACCACTGGAACAGGCCACTGTCACATATTTAGGCCCAGGCACCCAGGCAGAGGAGAGAGGTCCCATACCAGAGATTCAGGCTTCATGTCAGCAGAGAATCAGTCTTCATGTCATAGCAGAGAATCAGGCTTCACGTCACCCACCACTGGAACAGGCCACTGTCACATATTTAGGCCCCGACACCCAGACAGAGGAGAGAGGTCCCGTAACAGAGAATCTGGCTTCATGTCAGCACAGAATCAGTCTTCATGTCATAGCAGAGAATCAGGCTTAACGTCACCCACCACTGGAACAGGCCACTGTCACATATTTAGGCCCAGGCACCCAGGCAGAGGAGAGAGGTCGCGTAACAGAGAATCTGGCTTTATGTCAGCACAGAATCAGTCTTCATGTCATAGCAGAGAATCAGGCTTCACGTCACCCACCACTGGAACAGGCCACTGTCACACATTTAGGCCCCGGCACCCAGACAGAGGAGAGGTTCATTCAACTTTGGGTTGCCCCGCAATATAATGGTAAAATGAAAATAAAAATAGGATTGAATGAGGAAGTGCCCTGGAGTACAATAATATATTGTTAAGGGGAGGTAGTTAATGTCTAATCTGCACAAGGGATGGACAGGTCCTGTGGGATCCATGCCTGGTTCATTTTTATGAACGTCAGCTTGTCCACATTGGCTGTAGACAGGCGGCTGCAGTTGTCTGTGATGACGCCCCCTGCCGTGCTGAATACACGTTCAGACAAAACGCTGGCCGCCGGGCAGGCCAGCACCTCCAAGGCATAAAAGGCTAGCTCTGGCCACGTGGACAATTTGGAGACCCAGAAGTTGAATGGGGCCGAACCATCAGTCAGTACGTGGAGGGGTGTGCACAGGTACTGTTCCACCATGTTAGTGAAATGTTGTCTCCTGCTAACACGTTCCGTATCAGGTGGTGGTGCAGTTAGCTGTGGCGTGGTGACAAAACTTTTCCACATCTCTGCCATGCTAACCCTGCCCTCAGAGGAGCTGGCCGTGACCCAGCTGCGTTGGCGACCTCTTGCTCCTCCTCTGCCTTCGCCTTAGGCTTCCACTGGTTCCCCTGTAACATTTGGGAATGCTCTCAGTAGCGCGTCTACCAACGTGCGCTTGTACTCGCGCATCTTCCTATCACGCTCCAGTGTAGGAAGTAAGGTGGGCACATTGTCTTTGTACCGGGGATCCAGCAGGGTGGCAACCCAGTAGTCCTCACACGTTAAAATGTGGGCAACTCTGCTGTCGTTGCGCAGGCACTGCAGCATGTAGTCGCTCATGTGTGCCAGGCTGCCCAGAGGTAAGGACAAGCTGTCCTCTGTGGGAGGCGTATCGTCATCGTCCTGTGTTTCCCCCCAGCCACACACCAGTGATGGGCCTGAGCTGCTTTGGGTGCCACCCCGCTGTGAACATGCTTCATCCTCATCCTCCTCCACCTCCTCCTCATCCTCGTCCTCCTCGTCCTCCAGTAGTGGGCCCTGTCTGGCCACATTTGTACCTGGCCTCTGGTGTTGCAAAAAACCTCCCTCTGAGTCACTTCGAAGAGACTGGCCTGAAAGTGCTAAAAATGACCCCTCTTCCTCCTCTTCCTCCTGGGCCACCTCCTGTTCCATCATCGCCCTAAGTGTTTTCTCAAGGAGACATAGAAGTGGTATTGTAACGCTGATAACGGCGTCATCGCCACTGGCCATGTTGGTGGAGTACTCGAAACAGCGCAACAGGGCACACAGGTCTCGCATGGAGGCCCAGTCATTGGTGGTGAAGTGGTGCTGTTCCGCAGTGCGACTGACCCGTGCGTGCTGCAGCTGAAACTCCACTATGGCCTGCTGCTGCTCGCACAGTCTGTCCAGCATGTGCAAGGTGGAGTTCCACCTGGTGGGCACATCGCATATGAGGCGGTGAGCGGGAAGGCCGAAGTTACGCTGTAGCGCAGACAGGCGTGCAGCAGCAGGGTGTGAACACCGGAAGCGCGAACAGACGGCCCACACTTTATTCAGCAGCTCTGACATGTCGGGGTAGTTGCGAATGAACTTCTGCACCACCAAATTCAGCACATGCGCCAGGCAAGGGATGTGCGTCAAACCGGCTAGTCCCAGAGCTGCAACGAGATTTCGCCCATTATCGCACACCACCAGGCCGGGCTTGAGGCTCACCAGCAGCAACCACTCGTCGGTCTGTTGTTCTATACCCCGCCACAACTCCTGTGCGGTGTGGGGCCTGTCCCCCAAACATATGAGTTTCAGAACGGCCTGCTGACGTTTACCCCGGGCTGTGCTGAAGTTGGTGGTGAAGGTGTGTGGCTGACTGGATGAGCAGGTGGAAGAAGAGGAGGAGGAAGCTGAGTAGGAGGAGGAGGAGACAGGAGGCAAAGAATGTTGCCCTGCGATCCTTGGCGGCGGAAGGACGTGCGCCAAACAGCCCTCCGCCTGGGGCCCAGCCGCCACTACATTTACCCAGTGTGCAGTTAGGGAGATATAGCGTCCCTGGCCGTGCTTACTGGTCCACGTATCTGTGGTTAGGTGGACATTGCCGCAGATGGCGTTGCGCAGTGCACACTTGATTTTATCGGACACTTGGTTGTGCAGGGAAGGCACGGCTCTCTTGGAGAAGTAGTGGCGGCTGGGAACAACATACTGTGGGACAGCAAGCGACATGAGCTGTTTGAAGCTGTCTGTGTCCACCAGCCTAAATGACAGCATTTCATAGGCCAGTAGTTTAGAAATGCTGGCATTCAGGGCCAGGGATCGAGGGTGGCTAGGTGGGAATTTACGCTTTCTCTCAAATGTTTGTGAGATGGAGAGCTAAACGCTGCCGTGTGACATGGTTGAGATGCTTGGTGATGCAGGTGGTGGTGTTGGTGGTACATCCCATGTTTGCTGGGCGGCAGGTGCCAACGTTCCTCCAGAGGCAGAGGAAGAGGCCGAGGCGGCGGCAGCAGCAGAAGAGGCCGAGGCGGCAGCAGCAGAAGAGGTAGCAGGGGGAGCCTGAGTGACTTCTTTGTTTTTAAGGTGTTTACTCCACTGCAGTTCATGCTTTGCATGCAGGTGCCTGGTCATGCAGGTTGTGCTAAGGTTCAGAACGTTAATGCCTCGCTTCAGGCTCTGATGGCACAGCGTGCAAACCACTCGGGTCTTGTCGTCAGCACATTGTTTAAAGAAGTGCCATGCCAGGGAACTCCTTGAAGCTGCCTTTGGGGTGCTCGGTCCCAGATGGCGGCGGTCAGTAGCAGGCGGAGTCTCTTGGCGGCAGGTGTTCTGATTTAGCCCACTGCTCCCTCTTTGTCTTTTGCTACGCTGTTGGCTCGGTCTCACCACTGCCTCTTCCTCCGAACTGTGAAAGTCAGTGGCACGACCTTCATTCCATGTGGGGTCTAGGACCTCATCGTCCCCTGCATCGTCTTCCACCCAGTCTTGATCCCTGGCCTCCTGTTCAGTCTGCACACTGCAGAAAGACGCAGCAGTTAGCACCTGTGTTTCGTCATCATCAGAGATGTGCTCAGGAAACATAAGTGGTTGTGCGTTAGTGCATTCTATCTCTTCCACCCCTGGGGAAGGGCTAGGTGGATGCCCTTGGGAAACCCTGGCAGCAGAGTCTTCAAACAGCATAAGAGACTGCTGCATAACTTGAGGCTCAGACAGTTTCCCTGATATGCATGGGGGTGATGTGACAGACTGATGGGCTTGGTTTTCATGCGCCATCTGTGCGCTTTCTGCAGAAGACTGGGTGGGAGATAATGTGAACGTGCTGGATGCACTGTCGGCCACCCAATTGACTAATGCCTGTACCTGCTCAGGCCTTACCATCCTTAGAACGGCATTGGGCCCCGCCAAATATCCCTGTAAATTCTGGCGGCTACTGGGACCTGAGGTAGTTGGTACACTAGGACGTGTGGCTGTGGCAGAACGGCCACCTCCTCTCTCAGCACCAGAGGGTCCACTAACACCACCACGACCATGTCCACGTCCGCGTCCCTTACTAGTTGTTTTCCTCATTGTTACCGTTCACCACAATAAGAAAAATATTATTTGGGCCAATGTATTGAATTAAAATTCAGGCCTTTTTTAACAGACACCTAACACTGTCTGGCTATCTATTTAGGTACCGTATTACACTAATACAGGCACACAAGTAATGACAGATTTGGTTGAATATAAATGTGAGGCCTATTTTTTACGCGCTGTGTGACAGATATACCCTTAATCACAGAATTAGACTTGTATCTGCACTGTAGCGTGTGTGTTAAGTTTTTCAGAATGACACTTTCAGCACCTTCAATCTAAGATATCCTTTTTGGGATAGATTTAAAGTAGGCCTGATATAGCAGAAACTACTAATTTTGAGAATGGCAAATTTGGGAATAGTTTTTCAACCCAGAACAAAAACTGTGCTTTTACGGTCACTAAATATAACTTGACCAGCTAAAACTGTACTGATTTGGAGGAATAGAAATGTCAGGCCTATTTTTTACGTGCTGTGTGACAGATATACCTTTAATCACAGAATTAGACTTGTATCTGCACGGTAGCGTGTGTGTTAAGTTTTTCAGAATGACACTTTCAGCACCTTCAATCTAAGATATCCTTTTTGGGATAGATTTAAAGTAGGCCTGATATAGCAGAAACTGCTAATTTTGAGAATGGCAAATTTGGGAATAGTCTTTCAACCCAGAACAAAAACTGTGCTTTTACGTTCACTAAATATAACTTGACCAGCTAAAACAGTACTGATTTGGAGGAATAGAAATGTCAGGCCTATTTTTTAGGCGCTGGGTGACAGGCATCAACTTGCCCCTGATGTAGTATATGGCCAAAAAATAACCACACTATTGATGGTTAAATGCACTTGGGTGACACAGGCTCAGCCTGCACCTAATGTAGTATATGGCCAAAAAATAACCACCCTATTGATGGTTAAATGCACTTGATGAAAGCTTGACCCTGATGTAGGATATAGCAAAAAATAACCACACTATTGATGGTTAAATGCACTTGGGTGACACAGGCTTAGCCTGCACCTGATGTAGTATATGGCCAAAAAATAACCACACTATTGATGGTTAAATGCACTTGATGAAAGCTTGACCCTGATGTAGGATATAGCAAAAAATAACCACACTATTGATGGTTAAATGCACTTGGGTGACACAGGCTCAGCCTGCACCTGATGTAGTATATGGCCAAAAAATAACCACACTATTGATGGTTAAATGCACTTGATGAAAGCTTGACCCTGATGTAGGATATAGCAAAAAATAACCACACTATTGATGGTTAAATGCACTTGGGTGACACAGGCTCAGCCTGCACCTGATGTAGTATATGGCCAAAAAATAACCACACTATTGATGGTTAAATGCACTTGGGTGACACAGGCTCAGCCTGCACCTGATGTAGGATATAGCAAAAAATAACCACACTATTGATGGTTAAATGCACTCGGTGGTAGCTTGTGCTGGCGCACCACAAGCCACAAAATGGCCGCAGATCACCCCAGAAAAAAGTGATATAAAAACGCTCTGGGCAGCCTAAAAAAAGTGAGCAATTCAATATCAGCACTTCAATGATCCACAGCTGGAGATCGATCACTGAATTAAGTCTTTTGGAGGAGTTAATCTGCCTAATCTCGCCCTAACGTCGCAGCAGCAACCTCTCCCTATGCTTGTATCAGCAGAGTGACGTGCAGCGCTACGTGACCCAAGCTTATATAGAGGCTGGGTCACATGCTGCACTGGCCAATCACAGCCATGCCAATAGTAGGCAAGGCTGTGATGGCCTCTTGGGGCAAGTAGTATGACGCTTGTTGATTGGCTGCTTTGCAGCCTTTCAAAAAGCGCCAAGAAAGCGCCGAACACCGAACCCGAACCCAGACTTTTACGAAAATGTTCGGGTTCGGGTCCGTGTCACGGACACCCCAAAATTCGGTACGAACCCGAACTATACAGTTCGGGTTTGCTCATCCCTACTCACGATCCTTATTCACACTGCACGGAAAGGGGCAATCCCCATACCAAAATCCAACAGATAATCCCAGCAGATGTTCTTACTTCCAATATGTTATATTTTTTATTTCTATCTTCAAAATAACAAAATGACAGTTAAAACCATTTCAATGACCCTTGGGCCATTTTTCCACTGCTTCATTTGCTTAAAGTTGTTCCTTTAGAGGGTAGAGTCCAGACCAAGTTTTCACCTCCAGCAGAAGAGGAGATAATTCCAACTAAGACTGGGCCGCCTCTTGCCCTGGACCCCATAGCAATCCCATGGTCTGCCGCTATGGTAGTTACGCCCCTGGCAGGGGAAATTAACTCATTAGTTAAACAGGTGCACACACAGAGGCAAGGAAGGTTAACCCTAGCAAAACTGAACTGAAGAGAAATAAAAAACAAGAAAAAACAACACAGTGGCCCTAACTAACACAAGAATCTGAAGCTAGAATGCACAGAACAATGGCAGCATGAACAGCCATTGAACACAATGGCCCTATTTGAAACCCACAAGGAGCTGGTGCCTGAGAGCTCAGAACCATGGTGAAAAGTGAACTATAATCATGGTAACAGTACTCCTCTCCTTACACCGTCTTTTCTTTGATCAGATACAAACAGAACAATAACAGGGTACAGGAACATAGCTTAAACCTCTGAGGCCACTTACAAACAAAAATAGCTGACAGGATACCAGTTAAAGCCCTGGGGCCACTTGCTGACAAAAATAGCGGCCAGGGTATGGGATACTGGTTAAGCTCCTGGGACAAATTACTGACTAAAGTAGCCCACAAGATACGAGATACCGGTTAAACCCCTGAGGCGACTTACCAACAAAAGTAGCCAAAAGGGTACTGGGACAGTTAAAGGGACACTGTCGCCTGGATGTCACTTACTGAGCTATTAAAATCACCACATCAGTCTCCACGATTTATATTAAAATATACTAGTATTACTGCCCTGTGTCTTGTAATTTGTCTATAAAATCGCTTTTATTAATATGCTAATTACCTCAATAAGGAGCCCAAGGGGCTGTCCCTCCGGCCGTTGGAGCCCAGCCGCGCCCATTATCTTGGAGCCCATATTCACTGCTCATCGCCGACGTAATGTGTTTGTTGCACCCGAAATCTCGCGCATTTCCGGGTCGAGCGAAGCTGGCGCATGCGCATTTCGTTCTGTGAGGCTTATGCCAGGACACTGCGCAGGCGCTGACATGAGTATCCATGGCGCATGAGAGAGATTTCGGGTTAACAAACACATTACATTGGCGATGAGCAGTGAATAAATTTGCAGTGGGGCGGTGCTGGGCTCCAAGATAATGGGCGCGGCTGGGCTCCAACGGCCGGAGGGACAGCCCCTTTGGGCTCCTTATTGAGGAAATTGGCATATTAATAAAAGCGATTTTATAGACAAATTGCAAGACACAGGGCATTAATACTAGTATATTTTAATGTAAATCGTGGAGACTGATGTTAATAGCTCAGTAAGTGAAATCCAGCTGACAGTGTCCCTTTAATCTTCCGGGGCCACTTACTAACGAAAGTAGTCCACAGGATATGTGATACCATTTAAACCCCTTTGGCCACTTACGTACAACAATAACCCACAAAGTATAGGTTCATAACGTAACTCACTGAGGCCATTTACAGTACCTAGCCTAACCAAACTACCAACACCAACTACACAGGAATTACAGATACATACTTAAAGGGGTTCTCCGGAAATTAAGAAAATGAAAACATTTAAATATTTATTTATGATAAATATATTCCCATATACCTTTTATTAGTTATAATAGTTTATTTTGTCTAGGGAGCAATCATAGAAAAAATAAAATGGCCGCCTTCCTATTAGTACACACAAAACCTGTCCTAATCACACAGGAGGACAAGATACTTCACAACACTGAGGTAAAGAGCTGCCTCATCCTCCTCTCTGCTCTACTTGTCAGGGATTATTATCCTGAATACAGGTGAATCTCTGGAGGAATGGAGATGATGAAGAGACATGAGAGGATTGTGGGGTGTGGCTAATGAGCAGCAGCATTTCTATGTAGTCTCTATTACCACAGCCACAGTCTGCCCTGTCCATCCACTCTGTAGTAAATTCCCCAGAGATTTGGCTAAAGTTCTTATCATCTGTATTCAGGACCATAATCCCTGACAAGTAGCGAAGGGAGGAGGTTGAGGCAGCTCTTTACCTCAGTGTTATGAAGTAACTTGTCCTGCTGTGTGATTAGGACAGGTTTTGTGTGAACTAATAGGATGGTGGCCATTTTGTTTCCCCTGATGATTGCTTCCCAGACAAAATGAACCATTGTAAATAATGAAAGGTATTTGGGAATATATTTATTATAAAGCAATATTTAAATGTCTTCAATTTCTTAATTCTCGGAGAACCACTTTAAGTAGGAGCAATGTACTGCAGGATGCAATTCAGACAGGACACACATGCAGAAGCGGAATTAGACAAGATGCACCAGCAGAGACTCCAGCGCAAAGAACCAGAGACAGAGGTAACGCACACAAACAGAACCAGGTGGAGAACAGGCTGGAAGAGTACATGAATCCAAGGCAAACACAGACTGAATCAAACAAGGTAAGGCAAACAGAGTACATACAATCCATGGAACAAACAGAGGGAAATGACAGACAGAACTAGATTAGAATTGGGACACAGACAGAACCTGAACAGATCCACACACAATCTGGAGAGACAAGGTAAGTTCCAACACTGAACAAGCAGACACAATATAAACAGATCCAAACAGAACCTGTAGAAACCAGGGAGACAGAACTAGTTGAACAACAAAGAGCAGGACACATAACTCAGAAGAATGGAATAGATCAAAAATGTTTATAATGCAATAAAATATAGTAAGAAGTAGTAATCGTAGTAAATCATATTAGCTGTAAGAGTATATATATATATATATATATATATATATATATATATATACACATATATATATATATACAGTGGATATAAAAAGTCTACACACCCCTGTTAAAATGTCAGGTTTCTGTGCTATAAAAAAATTAGACAACTTTTTCCACCTTTAATGTGACCTATAAACTGTACCACTCAATTGAAAAAAAAACTGAAATCTTTTAGGTGGAGGGAAGAAAACAAAATAATAATAATAATAATAATAATAATAATAATAATAATAATAATAATGTGGGGGCATAAGTGTGCACACCATCTTATAATTGGGGATGTAGCTGTGTTCAGAATTAAGCAATCACATTCAAAATCATGTTATATAGGAGTCAGCATACACCTGCCATCATTTAAAGTGCCTCTGATTAACCCCAAATAAAGTTCAGCTGCTCTAGTTGGTCTTTCCTGAAATTTTCTTAGTTGCATCCCACAGCAAAAGCCATGGTCCACAAAGAGCTTCAAAAGCATCAGAGGGATCTCATTGTTAAAAGGTATCAGTCAGGAAAAGGGTACAAAAGAATTTCCAAGGCATTAGATATACCATGGAACACAGTAAAGACAGTCATCATCAAGTGGAGAAAATATGGCACAACAGTGACTTTACCGAGAACTGGACGCCCCTCCAAAATTGATGAAAAGACGAGACGAAAAGAGGCCTATAGCAACATTAAAGGAGCTGCAGGAATATCTGGCAAGTACTGGCTGTGTAGTACATGTGACAACAATCTCCCGTATTCTTCATATGTCTGGGCTATGGGGTAGAGTGGCAAGACGAAAGCCAGGCTACATTTTGCAAAAACACATCTGAAGTCTCCCAAAAGCATATGGGCAAAGGTGTTATGGTCTGATGAAACCAAGGTTGAACTTTTTGGCCATAATTCCAAAAGATATGTTTGGCGCAAAAACAACACTGCACATCACCAAAAGAACACCATACCCACAGTGAAGCATGGTGGTGGCAGCATCATGCTTTGGGGCTGTTTTTCTTCAGCTGGAACTGGGGCCTTAGTTAAGACAAGGGAATTATGAACAGTTCCAAATACCAGTCAGTATTGGCACAAAACCTTCAGGCTTCTGCTAGAAAGCTGAACATGAAGAGGAACTTCATCTTTCAGCATGACAAAGACCCAAAGCATACATCCAAATCAACAAAGGAATGGCTTCACCTGAAGAAGAGTAAAGTTTTGGAATGGCCCAGCCAGAGCCCAGACCTGAATCTGATTTAAAATCTGCGGGGTGATCTGAAGAGGGCTGTGCACAGGAGATGCCCTCGCAATCTGACAGATTTGGAGTGTTTTTGCAAAGAAGTGTGGGCAAATCTTGCCAAGTCAAAATGTGCCATGCTGATAGACTCATACCCAAAAAGACTGAGTGCTGTAATAAAATCAAAAGGTGCTTCAACAAAGTATTAGTTTAAGGGTGTGCCACACTTATGCAACCATATTATTTTATTTTTAGATTTTTTCTTCCCTCCACCTAAAAGATTTCAGTTTGTTTTTCAATTGAGTTGTACAGTTTATAGGTCACATTAAAGGTGGAAAAAGTTCTGAAAGGATTTATCTTTGTCTCATTTTTTTTTACATCACAGAAACCTGATATTTTTGCAGGGGTGTGTTTTTATATCCAGTGTGTATATGTATATGTGTATGTGTATGTGTATATATATATATATATATATATATATAATGAAGAAAATTGGACTGCACTCCAGACGGTTTCTTTGGTAAAACAGGTAGTATTTATTCACACATGTGGTAGCAGCATAGAAGCGACGTTTCGGCTCAACATGAGCCTTTCTCAAGCCCTTGAGAAAGGCTCATGTTGAGCCGAAACGTCGCTTCTATCCTGCTACCACATGTGTGAATAAATACTACCTGTTTTACCAAAGAAACCGTCTGGAGTGCAGTCCAATTTTCTTCATTATCTTCAAGTGGGTAAGATCCAGTTACCGTACTTGGACCCTGCACCCGCCTGCAATTTTTCTTCAAGGTGGTGCTGCCAGTAGTTTTTTTCTTGTATGTATATATATATATATATATATATATATATTATACTGTAATGACTATATTTTTCACATTTCACTCATAAACTTAAAAGTAGGGGTGCACCGAAATGAAAATTCTGGTCCGAAACCGAAACCGAAAATTCAGGATGCCCTTGACCGAAAACCGAAACCGAAACTGCCTTTTTGCCCAAATACTTTTAAAATACTTTTTTTTTAATGATTTTATTAATAATTATTTTTCATGAATGAAATTCATCTGTGGGTGGCGCTGTTATGGAGGGGGGGATATGTGCACTGTTATGGGCATAACAGTGCACAGATCCCTTTCCCCATAACAGTGCACAGATCCCTTTCCCCATAACAGTGCACAGATCCCCCCTCCCCATAGCAGTGCCATAGACCGATCCCCCTACCCATAACAGCCCCGGCCCTGCTGCTCACAGCAGACTAATCACTCACTGCATCTTTATTTTACCTTACAATCGTGACGCTCCAGTAACAACTCTGCAGGCAGAGCGGAGGGCGGCGTAACGTCACTTACTCACGTGACGCACCTGCTCCGCCCACTTTATGAATGAAGGAGGCGGAGCAGGCGCGTCACGTGAGTAAGTGACATTACGCCGCCCTCCGCTCTGCCTGCCGAGTTGTTACTGGAGCGTCACGATTGTAAGGTAAAATAAAGATGCAGTGACTTAAAGTAAACCGCCCGCCCGGCGCGGGTGACAAATCCCACAAATCCCACAAATCCCAAACCCCATATTTTCTGCCGATATGTACCAATATCGGCCGAAATGGATTAGGCCCATTTTCGGCTGATATTTTCGGCCGCCGGAATTTCGGTGCACCCCTACTTAAAAGTACTTTATTGGGATATAATAGACCACAAAGTAGCAAGTATGTGTGAAGTGAAAAGAAAATGATACATGGTTTTCAAAATTTTTAATAAGTAAAAATCTGAAAAGTATGGTGTGCGTTTGTATTCAGCCCCTCTGTACTCTCATACCCCTAAAAAAAATTCTGTGTGACCAATTTCCTTCAGAAGTAACTTGATTAGTAAATATAGTCCACCTGTATGTAATTTACTCTCAGTATAACTACAGATGGTCTGTGAAGGCCTCAGAGGTTTGTTAGAGAACATTACTGATCAAACAGCATTATGAAAACCAAGAAACACACCAGGCAGGTCAGGGCTAAAATTGTGGAGAAGTGTAAAGTAGGGTTAGGTTATAAAAGAATATACCAAGCTCTGAGCATCTCACAGAGCATGGATCAATCTATCACCTGAAAATGGAAGAAGTATGGCTCAGCTGTAAACCTACTTAGACATAGACATCCACCTTAACTGACAGCCCAGGAAAGTAGAGCACTAATTAGAGAGTAATTCTGGAGGAGCTGCACAGATCCACAGCTTAGGTGGGATAACCTGTTTACAGGACAACTATTAGTCATGTACTCCACAAATCTGGCCATTTATGGAAATGTGGCATTTTTGAAAGCAAGCCATAAGAAGTCCCATTTGCAGTTTTCCACAAGAGATTTAGAGGAAACAGCAAACATGTGGAAGATGGTCAGATGAACTTTTTGGCCTAAATTCAAAACGATATGTGAGGCCGGGAAACTAGCACAGCACATAACCCTGAACACACCATCCCTACTATAAAACATGGTGGTGGCAGCATCATGCTTGGGAATACTTTTCTTCAGCAAGGACAGGGAAGCTGGTCAGAGTTGATGGAAAGATGGATGCTGGAGGAAAACCTGGTAGAGGCTGCAAAAAATGTGAGATTGAGGCAGAGATTAACCTTCCAGCAGGACAACAACCTTGAGCATACAGCCAAAGCTACAATAGAATGGGTGAGATCAAAGCATATCTATGTGTTAGAATGGCCCAGTCAAAGTCCAGACCTAAATCGTATTGAGAATCTATTGCAAGACTTAAAAATTGCTGTTCACAGATGGTTTCCATATGACTGAGCTTGACTATTTTGCAAGGAACAATGGGCAAAAATTTCAGCCTCCACATATGCAAAGCTGGTAGACACATACAATATCTCAAAAGACACATAGCTATACTGTAACTGCAGTGAATGGTGGTTCTACAAAGTATTGACTCATTAAAAATCTTGAAAACTATGTATCATTTTCTTTTCACTTCACACGCACACGCTACTTTGTGATGGTCTATCGCATAAAATCTCGATAAAATACATTTAAGTTTGTGAGTGTAATGTGAAAAATTGTGGAAAAGCTCAAGGGGTATGAATACTTATTCAAGGCACTGTATAGGTAGGTACGCTACCCGGGTAGTCAGACGAGAGAACATACCATAGTTGGTTACTAGACACTAGATAACCTCAAAGCTCAGGTGAAGAAGTGAATGCAGAGCCCAGCTTAAGGGCCCTTGCACACGACCGTATGCCCTCCGAGACATGCGGTCCATGAGCGGGCCATATTTCCTGGAGCGGCATTGATCGTGCGCATGGGAGCACACAACATCATAGATTACAATGATGCTGTGCACATCGGGCCGCCCGCAGGGCTATTGTCCTGCACTTATATGATCTTATGAGTGCGGGACAATAGTCCCAGGGGCGGCCCGACATGTATAGCATCATTGTAATCTATGATGCTGTGTGCTCCCGTGCGCACGATCAATGCTGTTCCAGGACATATTGCCCGCTCACGAACCGTATGTCTCGGAGGGCATACGGTTGTGTGCAAGGGCTCTAATAAGAGGGTTAATCAGCTTCTTAAGGCCTCATTCATATGTCAGTGCTTGATCAGAGATTTCCATCAGTGATTAGTAGGAAAAAACAGAGGTGGAGGCTACACAGAGAAGTTATGATGGAAAGAATTGCACCTGCTCTGTAATTTTGACCTGTACATAGTTTTGGCTCACAAACACTGATGGAAATCACTGACCAAACACTGATTGTCGGAATAAGGCATAATCAGCAGCTAGGCTGGGAGCACTAGGAAAGAATTAACTATCACAGGAGCATTGTGAATGAATACACATCCAACTGACATACTGTACTGAGGCATGTTGTAATCACAGTTATTTCATTGCAGAAGTACTGTGAAGAACATAAATGTAGATCCCTGGATATTTACAGATATTCTGTATTTCACATCAAAAAGAAAATAATTGTTCCCAATGAGAGGAAATAGCGCTAAGTGTGCTGTTCCTTTCATATTGAATTTCTGCACTGTATTATTTCTTGTTTTACCTATGTTGTTTAAGTCTATTGTTCTCTGCTGCCATCTGCTGGCCGGAATTTGTATGCTGCACGCCTCGTTCGTTGTCTATAAAGTTTTATCTCTGGGCGTGGTTTTAGCAGCCTTGGGCCTAGTCACTTCCTGTAGCCTTTTTCAGTGCTGCATTCCTTTGTGACTGGAGACACACACCTCGGCTTGTGAAGGCATCAGTTTTTGACCAGCAGTTGCCTCAGCAGTTAGCCTCTGGAAAGACATCCACATCACAGCATCTACTGTATTGTATCACCGTATGTCACTGCTCTGGATCAAATAAACCCACGTTTGATTGCATCCTCATGTCTACGTCTGGATCCATCTAACCTGAGCATCTGCCGGTCCGGTCTGCTCCACTGCTTGGATACGAAGGTAGGACAGTCACAAAGTCATTATCAGTTACACCTTCATTCGCCTTCATGTGGGGACAGAACACTAAGTTCTACTTAGGAAAAAAATATTATTAAGTAGAATCAAGAAAAGTAAAAACATAGTAAATAAATAAAGACTGCAGGAAATGGGGATATAAAAGAGCATATCTGAGAGACGCATGCATATCATTTAAATAATTTCACTGTTCTAGGAAACACACATTAAGGCCTCTTGCACACAAACGTATTTTCTTTCTGTGTCAGTTTTTTTTGCTGACCGTATGCGGAACCATTCACTTCAATGGGTCACACAAAAAAACAAAAGTTACTCCGTGTGCATTCCGTTTCCATATGTCCATATTTCCGTTCCGCAAAAAAATAGAACATGTCTTATTATTGTCCGCATTACGGACAAGGATAGTACTGTTCTATAAAGGTCCAGCTGTTCCGTTCCACAAAATACGGAATGCACACGGATGTCATCCGTAATTTTAGCGGATACATTTTTTGCGGGCCACAAAATACATACGGTCGTGTGCAAGAGGCCTAAAATGCAAAAAAATCTGCTAACCCTAGGTATGGACATATAACAAGTCAGTGGTTAGAAAATGGGAATTAAATGTTAGTCATCACAATTTTGAGCTTTAAATGTACTTAACATTTCTGTTCTTTTTTTTTATATTATTTACTCCTTCAAGACCAAGCCAGTTTTTACCATAAGGACAAAGCCACATTTTGCAAATCTGACATATTTTACTTTATGTGTTAATAACTCTGGTACGCTTTTACTTATTTAAGCAATTCTGAGATTGTTTTCTCGTGACAAATTGTACTTCATGTTATGATTGTCCTATCAATCTTATTCCCGGATCTAAATTGCCAAAATTTAGGTTGTATAACCTTTCTCAACCTGAAAGACTGGCCATGAGAGAGTATATTGCAGAGAGTTTGGATAAAGGACACATAAGACCTTCCAAGTCTCCAGTGCCAGCAGGGTTCTGTTTTGCTAAAAAAAAAGGAAGGAGGTCTTCGGCCATGTCTGGATTTCCGTGAACTCAATTGGATTACTGTCTGTGATCTTTACCCTCTTCCTTTGATTCCCGATTTGTTTAACCAGATAATTGATGCCAAGTAGAGTTGAGCGGACACCTGGATGTTCGGGTTCGACGGGTTCGGCCGAACTTCACAAAATAGTTCGAGTTCGGGACTCAAACTTGACCCCGAACCCGAACTCTATTGAAGTCAATGGGGACCCGAACTTTTGAGTTTGAGCACTAAAATGGCTGTAAAAATGTCATGGAAAGGGCTAGAGGGCTGCAAATGCCAGCAAAACGTGGTTAAGAGCATGGCAAGTTCTCTGCAAACAAATGTGGATAGGGAAATTACTTTAAATAACATAAAATACGTAAAAATAAAAAATAATTATCTTGATCTAGGAGGGTGAGGTCTATATGGAGTAGGAGGTTGAGGAGGCGGTGGATGTGGCGGTGTAGATGGCAGTGGAGGAGGAGGAGGTAGCCTACACTGATTTTTGGTTTTAAATTTATTTTTTTAAATTAGGGTACACTCCAAAACATTGGGAAATATAACCTGTGATAACCCCCTCCAGTCGTGCTAAACACACGTTCAGACAACACACTGGCTACAGGGCAGGGCAGCACTTCCAAGGCGTAAAGGGAAAGCTCAGGCCATTTGCCCAATTAGGAGACCCAGAAGTTGAAGGGGGCAGACCCATCATTCAGTACGTGTAGGCATGTGCACACATACTGCTCCACCATGTTGCACGTCCCCATGATGTCCATGATCCAATTGGATATCTTCTCTATCAACTTTCGATATTCTTTTATGCGCCTACCATGGTGATCGCGGTTATCGGCGAATCAGGGTTCCACGCTGGAGAGGGAGCGTGAGAAAGGGAGACCTCATCCAAGAAAGGTCAATGGTTGTAATGGAATGAAGCGGAAATGTGGGACAAGTTATTAAAGCAGAAGGATCGAATGAAATGGCCAATTAAAGACAAATTTTAGAAATTTAAGTCCCTGTCACCTATGCAGAGCAGGGTTTTTTCATCGCCAGAAATGGGTTAATATCACCCACCAATTGAACAGATTATTTTGAAAAATTTCGGTCCCTGTCACCTATGCAGAGTAGGGGTTTAATCACGGCAAAAATTGTAAAATGTCACCCAAGAATGTAACAGAAAAATTTGTGAAATGTATTAACCTGTCTACTAGGTAGAGCAGGGGTCTATCACAGCCAAAAGTTGTTGAATGTCACAAGAAAATGTAACAAATTAGTGAATTTGTTTTACCTGTCTACTAGTTATAGCAGTGGTATATCACACCCAAAAATTGCTGAATTTGACTCGAAAATGTAACAGACAAATTAGTGAATTTTGTTAACCTGTCTACTAGGTATAGCAGTGGTATATCACAGCCAAAAATTATTGAATGTCACACGAAAATGTAACAGACAAATTAGTGTTTTTTTTTTACCTGTCTACTAGGTATAGCAGTGGTATATTACACCCAAAAATTGGTGAATTTCCCCCGAAAATTTTATAGACAAATTAGTGATTTTTTTTACATGTCTACTAGGTATAGCAGTGGTATATCACACCCAAAAATTGGTGAATTTTACCTGAAAATTTGACAGACAAATTAGTGAAATGACAAAAAATAAAATACGTACAAATAAAAAAAAATAACTTGATTTATGAGGTTGAGGTCCATATGGAGTAGGAGTTTGAGGAGGCGGTGGACGTAGCGGTGTAGGTGGAAGCAGCGGTGGAGGAGGACGAGGTAGCCAACACTGGTTTTTGGTTAAAAATTTTATTTTTATTAGGGTACACTCCAAAAGAGTGTGAAATGTCCAAAATACAAGAATGAGCAATTGCGCTGTAGTATAACAATAGCTGGTTAAGGCCGGTATACATGTCTATTGTTCACAAGCTTTGGACAAGTCCTGTGGGATCCATGCTTGTTCATTTTAATGAACGTGAGCTTGTCCACATTGGCTGTGGACAGGCGGCTGCGCTTGTCTGTGATAACGCCCCCTGCCGTGCTAAACACACGTTCAGATAATACACTGTCTGCAGGGCAGGCCAGCACCTCCAAGGCGTAAATGGCAAGCTCAGGCCATGTGCCCAATTTGGAGACCCAGAAGTTGAAGGGAGCAGACCCGTCATTCAGTACGTGTAGGCGTGTGCACACATACTGCTCCACCATGTTGCTGAAATGCTGCCTCCTGCTAAGACGTTCCATATCAGCTGGTGGTGCTGGTTGTTGTGGCGTGCTGACAAAGCTTTTCCACATTTTGGCCATGATAACCCTGCCTTCTGAGGTGCTGGCGGTGCCCCAGCTGCGTTGGCGACCTCTTCCTCCTCCTCTGCCTTTGCCTTGTGCTTCCACTGTGCCCCTCGCTGTCAGGTGGGAATGCCAGCAGCAGCGCGTCTACCAGAGTGTGTTTGTACTTGCAGTGAGGGAATTAAGGACGGTACGTTGTCCTTGTAACGGGGATCCAGCAGCATGGCCACCCAGTAATCAGCAAAAGTTAGAATGTGGACAACTCGGCGGTCGTTGCGGAGACACTGCAGCATGTAATCGCTCATGTGTGCCAGGCTGCCCAGAGGCAACAAAAAGCTGTCCTCTGTGCGAGGTGTATCGTCTGTGTCCTCTGTATCCCCCCAGCCACGCACCAGTGATGGCCATGAGCTGGTCTGGGTTCCACCCTGCTGTGAACATGGTTCCTCCTCCTCCTCCATCTCCTCTTCATCATCCTCCACCTCGTCAGATGCCTTGTCACGTAGTTTTCCTGGAGGTGGTGATTTTGAAAATTCGAGTCCTATACTGTCGGAAGATGTGGTGATATCCGCTCTTTACCCTGACCTAGAAGTGAAGGTGTTAGAGGCCCAGGGATACGCACTGGATACTTGTCTCTCTGGGAAACTGTTTGTGCCATCTGAATTGCATCACAAGGTGTTTGAGGAACATCACTGTATGGTTCTTATGGGAGTAGATCCACTGCCGACCTCATCTCTCGTAGATTCTGGTGGCCAGGGTTGCGTAACTGTGTTGAGAACTATGTGTCAGCCTGTAGTACCTGTGCACGGGCTAAGGTGACACATACTCAGCTTTGTGAATCTCTACTTCTGTTGCGCATCCCGTCCAGTTCACTTATCCATGGATTTTATCACTGATCTACCTAATTCTTCAGGAAAGACAGTTATTCTGATGGTAGTTGATCACTTTAGTAAAATGGTGCACTTTATAGCGTTGCCGGGCCTACCTAATACTAAACACTTGCACAAATGTTTGTTGACGAACATTGTGAAACTCCATGGCATTCCCTCTGACGTGGTTTCGGATCGTGGGACTTAATTTGTTTCCAGATTCTGTGGGTACAACTGTCCTTTTCTTTGGCTTTTCATCAAGTCTGGAGACTTACTTGAGATGTTTTGTCTCTGAGAACCAGGAGGAGTGGTCTTCGTTTATGTCTTTGGCAGAGTTTGCCAAAAACAATCGTAGACAGGAGTCCACTGGTAAGTCACCGTTTTTTGGGGCATATGGGTTTCACCCGCAGTTTGGCACATTTTCTGGTTTTGATACTTCTGGTATCCCTGAAGGGGAATGTTTTTCATCATCATTGTCATCTATATGGCGGAAAATTCTAAATAACTTTATGAATATAGGCAACAAGTATAAACGTCTGGCTGACAGGAAACGTATGAATGGTCCGGACCTAGGAGTGGGTGATTCTGTGTGGCTGTCCACAAGAAACATTAAGTTGAAGGTACCTTCTTGGAAGTTGGGTCCAAGGTTTATTGGTCCATATAGGATCACTGCCATTATTAATCCTGTAGCTTTTTATCTTGAACTTCCTCGGGCTCTGAAAATTCATAATGTGTTTAACAAATCTTTGTTGAAGAAATATGTTGAACCTTTGGAGTCGTCCCCCTTGCCACCCGAACCTGTAATGGTGGATGGTAGTTTGAAATTCCAGATCGCCAAGATTATTGACTCTTGAGTTCTCCGTAGATCTCTTCAGCATCTTGTTCACTAGAAGGGTTATGGACCAGAGGAGAGGATGTGGGTACCGGCATCTGACATGAATGCCAGCCGTTTGGTGAAAGCTTTTCACAGGTCTCATCCGGATAAGGAATAAATATAGTACAGTGGCTCTGACCTCTCGTATCAGCTGGGTATGTGCACTACCCTTGCGACCTACCCCGGGTCACAGTGAGAGTAAAATAGCAGATATGTCAAATGGTAGGGGGCACTCAACTACCTGGTGCCAAAAGGACAAAGATATTGTGAACAGTATTCAAGCAAATATTTATTCGGATAAAACTGGTGATTGTAGTAAAGTGATCCACTTCAATAGATCACTAAAAACATACGTAGAAGACAATATTATAAATAAAACATTACATCACACATAATGGCGCCAAAGGAAAATAATAAAAAGAGAATAATAAAAGGATAAAAATGTCACTGGATGCTCCTAATAGTTAGTAATGTGCAATAGGAGACTGATCGTTGGAGCTCAGGGGCTCTTGTTTAGGACATATAAGTCTGTATAAGTCCACGATACCGTGAACTACAAAAAATTCAGGTGGTCAGCCTTGTTCCACGTGATCCCAGATCATGTGATCGGAGAGTATCCATGTGATCGGAGGGGAGAGTTCAGGAGGCTGGATTAGCTTAGATGATTTAGCTGGTTAGGCGCGCCTATTGAACTGCTGCCCTACGTGTACTCATCCGGATAAGGTTGGTCCTGGGTGCCTGGAAGTCACCCAAAGAAGGGGGGGGGAGTGGTCACGGACGTACTGAGAAATACATTCCCGCGACAGGTGGCAGGAGATCTGTGAGACTGGCAACACGTGGTTTGATCTGACATGTTTTCATTTAGGATCAAATGGCGTCTGTGTTGTTTCTGGTGCTTGCCACACCTTCAATACCCAGGTGGTGATATTGTGGTTATTTAACCTTCCCTATTTGTTGTTGTTTCTCCCACAATGCCGTGTGGTTTATAGCTTCTGTTGGACTTGTGATTAGCTTGTGTTTGGTTCTCGGCAAAGTTCCTGGTGCTACAAAAGTTTCATTGAAGATAAATGTTTCCGTTCCCTTTTGTATTTCGTTTTGATATATGTGTGTGTTGCCTTTCCCTGTTGTTTGCCATAAGACCTGAGGGAGACTCCTGTTCGTCCTTCCCTTTGGAGGAACAGGTATACTCAGCCCTGACATTAGTTCCAGGGTCCTATAGGGTGAGATAGGATTCTAGGTATCCGGTGTATGAACTTGCCTACCTTTGGAGCCTGTTCATACTGGACTGGAGTTAGGGTTTTCTCTAGGAGGTGTCCATCTTCATTCAACCCTAGGCAATTTGGCAGATATTGTTGCCTCCTGATCTGCCTTGGCATTTCCCTTTGCCTCCTCTGAGTCTGTTTTACAGTAACCTTTGTTTTTATCACCGTCACAAAAGTAGGCAACATGAGGGCTTCCATCAGAGACCTCACTCCTTCCCCATTTTTATGGGTTTACCTGAAACGGTCAGGAAATCACTGGCTTTCAAATGGGCCTATAGTCATGGGCTATACCTGGAATCAGCATAAATGTTGGCTGCTTTTTTCATCTGCGTATCTACAAGTCATCTCCAGAGCCCTTAGCTCTGCTTCTTAGGCAGACATGTGTGGTGGTAAGGACTATGCTTTTTAGTGTCATGTTTAATCACCACTGCCCAACCTGTGTAGTACCTGCCATCCTGAACATACCTCGATTCATCCACAAAGCGCACATGATCTGGATTATCTAATATCTGATTTACCAAATCCCGCTGTCCCTTGTGACATCATCTGCAAACAGTCATGAGCCTCTTCCTCTGGATCTGGAAGTCTGGAAGAAAGTTTAAGTGCCCTAACTCTTTCCCCTTGCTCCAGAGGCAACATGTGTGGCTGGATCCAAAATATTACATCTATGACATTTCAGGAGTCATATGAATACCCTTTGTCAATGAAAACAAATTACATTAATCAAATAAAGTGGATGATCATACATCAACACAATAATATCCCTGATAGGCATACTATTTTGATGAAAAGGGTGATGGAACAAATTACAATAGCTGGAATTCTGTGATAGAGAAACAATTCTATAAAGATAATATGATCTAGAATGGTCCCATATATTTGAAGGTAGGACAAATAATCAACACGGTGAATCCATGTTCAGGATTAGTTATTAACTGTTAATTTAGTAACTTTTTGGTGTATTAAAACACATATATTGTCACGGATGTAGTAGGGGAGAACATCAAAAGACAATGAAGAAGGAAGGGGAAAGACACTAGGCCTCACCACTAGGGAAGGAAAAGGGTCACCACCTATAAAACCCTGCTCATGGCCCTAACTCCTATCAATATGGGCAGAGGTATCCGTACACGGGAACCTAGAAAACCCTGGTGACCCTCAGATGCCCTAAAGATAGTGACAGGGGAGAGACCACCCGTTCCTTCCCTGGTGATGGAACTAGCATCTCACTAAGGTCTAGTCAACAACCAGGGGGGGGAATACAAAACACAACAAGCGGAACAATTAACTTCAGAGGATGAAGGATGTACAGGACTTTAACACGAACCACACTCCAGCTCTTCCAAGACCAAATTAAGCTATCCCAAGCAAGGAGTGATGGGAAAAGTCAGACTAAATAGGGCAAGGCAAAGGTCACATGAT